>NW_028301715.1:5757575-6060606 GCF_037042655.1 Diuraphis noxia | reverse complement strand
TTGAAAAAAAATATAAATTATGATATTTATTGGGACTACGATTTTTGATTAAAGGACTGATACATTATTAATGTTCAAAATCCATGTGAAAATGATCTAAGATCTTTATATATAGTTATACGTATCTTGGTGTACGACAAATGTTTGGAAAAAATAAAGGGGTGACCGCAAATTTCCAACCGCCTTATATACCTATACATATATAATATATTATGTCATATATAAATTCCATCCCATTCGTGTTACTAGATATCATAATATAATATTATATGATAGTTATTATGAAGTATATAATATATAATAATATTCGTAGGTATTTTTTTTTTTTGACATACTTCGTTATGACTTACGAGCAGCGTTTGTATATAGATAATATATAATATACGCGATTTAATTCCAACATAATATTTTATATCTAATAATTTTATCGCACGTACTACAATTTTTTTTCCAATCAGTCTCGGATAATTTTTCTATTTTAACGTTGTACACTGAGCTGGTATAAAAGTGCACTCGCACGTAGGTATAATATATTTTATTATACCTACAAAAAAAAAAAAAAAAACAGTCGTAGAAATATGCGACGATGATGTTTATGTGCTCTTTACAATGAAGTGTTTAAGTACAACCGGTCCGGTCGACGTATGTGCATAGCGTTCATTGAAGTGTCTCATTATATTAAACATATAATAGCTGCAATACCTACCTACCAATAATATACCTACGAATATGTGGTGTACAGGGTGATCGCCTTAACTGGCAGTTATATTACAAAATGGGTAAAGTTAAAGCTATTTCGTTTTCTCCTTCTTTACTTCAAAATTGAGAATAGTTATTAAGTATAGGTCACAAAATTTTTGATCGCAGTTGTAAACAGGCAAAACAGCGCGAAGACTCAGTTCAACATTTACGGGATGATTTTCAAGCGCTATAAAGTTATTCGTATTTTTTAAAATTTTGGTTTTTAAATTTGTATCAGTACTTATATAAATATATGCAATATGCTTAAAAACATTTTTTTTGAAAATTGCATGGTGGATAGAATATACTTATATAAATATTCGGTGAAAATTTCATATATCAGCTATGGTCATTTATTTTAAAGTTACATCAAAAACCAAAATTGAATTTGTCGAAAACTGATTATGCGTAAAACTTTCCCGTCTTTTCCTTAATTTTTAGTTTATTTATCCTGATTATTTAGAAAAATATTGAGAAGTTTTTACTCTAAGCAACTTAAAAATATTTTGAAATTCATACAAGAAACAAAAAAAAAACTAATGACTTGAGGGTGTGCAGTATGGCCAGTATGGTTAACTTATATATATAACATATTGTAACCCACCTATATTAGAGAAGTCCACAACCGTTACCCCTTTAAAATACATTATTATGGTCAACCTAGCTGTATAGGTATTCATATATAGTATTAATATTCAGAAACGCACAAACAAAGATTACCTATTATTATTGATAGATTTAACGATAAAATACATGATCGTTTCGAGATGCTTCTTATAGTCATCATCATCATCATAATCATCTGCACTCCGTATATCTGTGCAAACCTGCATATTTATAGATACAATAGCAGCTACCAAAAATATTATAATATTATATAATATATATAATATAATGATATTTAATCGTATGATGCGTACTTAAAAAGATATTTAAGCATTTTAAGCGTATATAATTTAAAACTCTAAGAGGTACTTGTTTGTTATATTAAAACGATTTCCGATCAAATACACGCCAAATGACGTTATATTTATATAATATCTATGTTTAGTGTATACACTATATACATTATATGCGATATGGGTAATATTATTAAGTGCACATGTATATTATATATATTATATATAAATATGGTACCTATATATACGATGACGACCTACCCGTCGAAACCTGAGGTATATTTTATTTTTTAATTTCGCAATAAAACCGCGTTATACGATTGTAAACGGATAAAACGGGCCAGGAATTTAATGTTCACGTCGTAGGTACTTATATATTATATACTCGAGTATGTATGTCGACGTGGCAGAACGACCGCCGTCACTGCGGCTCGATTCTAGAAAGCCATTCTGGAATCGAGCCATCGCGATGATAGAAAATATTAATAAAAAAAAAACCAGCAGGAGACTGATTGGAAAGCAAAGAACGGATGTATGTGTTATATTATTATTATTATACGTTTCGAACTGAAAAATAAATGAAAAATAAATAACGCACTCGTTACGCATCGGACGGGTTAAACACATCATCGTTATTTTATATATAAATATAATATTATATATATATACAGATAATAGGAACATAAAGTATACTTGAATGGGATTCGAAAAATTCACATTCGGGGTTCTTAAGAGTGAAATCTGAAAACGGGATCCTTTGTCTTCTTGTGCCCTGCAATCATTTATAGTTTAGGTATACCTACATACGATTATATCGACCGTCGACGTGACGGTGACGATCGTAGGTATCTGATAAGAAATAAAATAATATTGTAACTGTATTCTCTAGTTTTAAATTCGTCAAACAATAAAATAAATCGTAAACTGAATATAAAATAGGAAATAGAATTAATTTTATCCACGACATTTGCGTATGGTATCTGACTTGTGCGTGACATACGAGCGAGTTGATAATATAGTATATCTATAAGTTACAATAAATGTGTTAGTTTTAAGTAAGTACCTAAATCTATAATAAGCTATTACGCATTATTGTATCGTCGTACATATATATAAGCATTCAGTGGCGAGTATGTGTCAGAGATCGTCGCAGGATAACAACGATTTGTATAATATGTATATATACGTGCATCGATAATGTGTTTCTTGGCACACACTTATTCTGCAGTGGCATCTGCAAGTTGAGTATCATTGTTTTCATTGTGTATCAACACTGAGACATTGAAAAAATATTTTCAAGCATAGGTATAAACGCAAACCTATAGTTAATATCCCAGAAAAAACCAGATTTTATTATCTCCCTCTGCAATAGAAGACTGTTTATTTTTAATAAATTACTATTTTTACATAAACGTGTGCACTAATTATTATACAGACATCGATTCATAATTCATATATAGAGCGCTTGCGGATTCTACGCATCCGTTATTACCTATATATATTATTATTCTTGGAACGAGTGTCAATGCAGCACAGGCTTATGCGTATAATATATAGGTATAACAATAAAGATAGCGATATGTGTGGTCTTTGGACGGAGGATCTAGAGAGGAAAAAAAGACAAGTTTCGTCCAAGAAAAAGGGGTTAATAAAATAAGACAAATTTCCAAGAGAAAAATAATATAGGCACTCAGTTTTCTCAGATCCCGTGTACAAAACGTAGATATATACATATCATACACACACGCAAGTAGTGCTTATTTATAATATTTGTATTTACTATATACGTATGTCGTATATAGTATATACCGATAAATCAACATTTTACGTACACACAGACACACTCACACATACTCCTGGTCCTACGCGCCATATATTATAACAATATGTATGTAAAATGTATGTGTATATAATATATAGGAGGTAATATAGGTATATACCTAAGCGTGTGTGTATAAACTATATCCTTTTCCATACGAAGGGGGTGTGTGGAGAGCTGGAGAGGGGCGAACAGAACAGCGCGACGCGACAACCGGTCCAAAATTTCCAACCAGGGAGGAGAAGACGATATTGAAAACGTCTTCGGCGCGCATTCCTCTCACACACATGTACTAACACTTATGTATTATACGCAGCACTCGCGGGAGCGGCTCCACCGACGACGACTATGCAGCATAATATATACATATATATATATATAAATATCGTCATCAATCTTTCGCAGACTCGGCCCCCGCACACCCACCCCACACTGTTGCTGTCAGTCCTAAACTCTCGTTCACTCTCTCTCTCTCGTTTTAGTTAAGCTTGGTGTGGTGTTTATATACGTATATTATACACATAGTATTATTATCATTATTATTACTTTTTCGTGTATTATTATTACTATTATTATTGTTATGATATGCGATGACGACGACCAACACCGGTAGCCGACACGCGCACACCCATCCGCCCCCACCAGTATATTATAATAGGTGTGTAGGTATACTATATTATCGCGTATATGAGCCGTCGGCTGGTCGAGTGTCGTTCTGCCCACACGGAGAAGACAGACTTCATAGTATAGTTGTGTTACAGATTACAACATTTGAAAATATTTTTCGGGGGAAGGATTCATTCTCGACGTATAATGTATAATTATATAACGTTTACTGTGTATGCGTATAGGTATATTATAATATTATATTTATTATAATATGTTTAACTTCATACCTCGACATTTTCGTAATCAGCAACCAATAAATGATTGAGATCCTTTCAACATGATTACCATATCCCAATATAAAACTCGATATCTCGAAATTTTTTCCGTTCCCCTCGAGTTGTTGTCATAGTTTCTTAGGAATTTTCTCAATCCATACGCGCATATGTATTATTAATATTATTATATTTCGAGAGTCTGACTTGGACATACAGCAGTTAAGTATATGCCTAATAAATGTACAAGCGCGACAAATTCTAGATTCACGTGGACGGCAGACTTAAGGTTGTATATTATATTGTAGACTGACCGCGAGAATTTATTCGGATTGAAATGGATGAGGGATGAGGGAGAGGATCTATGAAATATTTTATTTTACTAGGAGAAATCACTACACAGACTAATATTGTATTACGCGCGTCGTTACGAAACACTTTTGCAGGTTCTATTGTCCTTCGCTATAGGAATGTAAATTATATTTAAGTCGTACATCGGCTTGTCGCCGTCGGCAGCGTGGTATGAATAATAAGGTGTCAGACTCGACGACAGTTTTTGTCTACCTAGGTATTATATTATCATACAGCACATCTTAAGCTATAGCGTTTCGATTTCGTAGCGAAGAAATAATATTATTATAAATCGACAGTAATATAATATAGTGTCGTTTCATAATAGGCCAAGACGATTTTGAATTATTATTATCATCGTTATTAATGTGTTTGCAGTTTAGTAAATTACCGATATATTATTATTAGTTTATTTAGTCACATAATATAAGATGTACGCGTCACGCGAGCTTCGCAATTCTTACCAACCGAAAGCGGAAAGGTCTCATAGATAGAAAAATAATGGAAACCAAAAGACAGGTGTAGCTGTAACAAATGTTCAATACCTTAATAATATTTAATATGTAGTTATGATATTTATATAAGTATGCAATATGCATATTGTATCGTTATTATTATGCGCGCGCGCGCTCAC
The DNA here is from genome assembly GCF_037042655.1 of Diuraphis noxia. Lineage (NCBI taxonomy): Eukaryota > Metazoa > Arthropoda > Insecta > Hemiptera > Aphididae > Diuraphis > Diuraphis noxia. The sequence goes on along the minus strand of NW_028301715.1, from coordinate 6,055,281 downwards.
GGTTAAACCGGTTATAAAAAAAAAATCATATTTTGGGCTACTGGACTTCTGCTGTTGATGCAGATTATATTATTATTAAAATCTATATACGACGATGAAAATTCTTATACATTATTGGTATATAGGATATTAATAATATTAACATATTATTCTCACCATACCTATATTTATATATATATGTATATATTGAATATATTTTCACGTAATGCACAAAAAGTTAAAATATAATTATGCAGTATGGGCATAGAACAGTTGCGCCTAAAACAAAATTTGTATTTTTGAGTCAGTATACCAATTATTGCGCTGCATATACTTTAGGTAGGTATGTTTATGTGTATTAGCTAGGTATATTATTAATTTACTTTGATTATTATTATTGAATTCATTATTATACAAAAGAAAAAAATTACGAAAATCATACATAATAATAATATATAGTATTACATTTATACGTATATATATATATATAGGTTTATATATACATCTACTGAAGGACTGAATATGACGAGTAAGGTATAGGTAGTTAGTAGGTAGTTATCTTTTACGACAGATGAATTCGTTATTTATCGCACCAGAACCGTGGTAGCCATGAGTCTTTAGTGCTTTACGACTTAAAATAATTATATTATTTAAACGATTGTATTTTAACCGGTAAAAACTATATAATATTATTCTACATAATTAATGATATAATGTATATGTGTAACGCATATATGTCATAGAGGTTTTGTGGTTTACAAATACGAGTTTTTCTAATTGATTTGTTGAGCGTCTTGAAGAATTTAATATGCAAATCAATATTCATTAATCATTAAAATACATATCCCGTATTATACCTGACTGCCTAGTGACAGGTACTACCAGTGATACATGTTATAATATGTTATATTACATATTGTAAGAGGTCAACGTCTAATATAGTAGCTCGTATCGGTAGCGACATCAAAAATTTTCCACAATATCAAAATACGGAGGTAGAAAAATCAAGAAACATCTGCAAGTAGGTATTATATTATTGTACATCCGATTATACAGGTAGATATAGCTAACCTACCGATATCATTTTTGATTTGTTGTATTACATTAATGATGATGTGCATTTCGAGACATAACTTCTGCGTTTTAATTTTATTCTTACTTTCGGTAAGATATAAATATTATAATATGATATACGATCCTTTAACTATAACCTCACTTTTAGTAGATTTTTGTTTCCTAAAAGATTTTTTTACAATATTTCAATATAATATAATTAATTGTTTTTCTAGTTTTTTAATGAAAATAATACTACTATAATAATTATTATAATATTTAAGTACCTAGTCGGTAAATTGCTGGTAAGTTAATTTATATGATAATCGGAGAACAGCTGTGAAATTTTTTTCGAAAAATCTTAAAGCAGAAATATCGGAAAATTACATCTTCCAAAAATCACAGAAATTCATTATTTTCAAACGATAGTCAGCTGTACCGTGCGAGATAAGCGAGTCCTCCCACAGCGATCAATAGACGACTGGATGGAGATTGTGGTGGTGATGATAGATGTAAAAGATTGGTAGGACACAGTACCTACAGAATACAGACCTTGAGAATATGTGAATATTATAATAGCATACGCGCTCACGCCGCTCCTGCAGTCGCGGTTCGCTGCAACTTAGCGACGTGCTTTTTCTGCATCAGCGCAGCAGCATCTCCACGACGCCCGAACACGTGAAACATATTATACGACAGCGCATATACGTACAAAGTCAGGGTGAAAAAATAAAGAAAGAAGACTCGAGTATATATTATATATATACAGAGAGAAAGAGAGTTTGGCATAAAAATGTACCGTTTTTTGAGGGTTACTCACACACAAGCAGCCGTATATATACTTATTATACATATATTATAATTTAACAGAGGAAATCCCGTGGAATCCCCGAGCCGGAGGGACGATGTGATATTGCCGTTTAAAAAAAATTACTTTAATTTTAAAACTGCGACCGCGAAACTCGACGTCACCGTCGTAGGAGGTGGATGGAGGGAAACAGAGTACTGCGCCAAAGTCACTTATCTTATATACAAGAGGGCCTGTGTTATTTATTGACGGGCACAACCCCTATTGTGCGGGCGCATGTGTGCGTGTGTCGCTGTGGGCTGGGGTGAAGGTTATATATGCTATACTTGTATGTATATATATTATACTATACACGATGATGATGATGATGATACTCTTATACACGCTGCTATGTGAGACGGACATTATATATATATATATATATAAACGGCTGGAGCAGCAGCAACGGAGAGATCGTATATGTAAACGTCGTCGTCAGTAAAAGTCCCCACAGCTATATGATGCCGCCGTTGTATCGGTTGAAACGAGGATTAAATTAAACGAGCAATATCGCCGAACTGGCAGCGGCAGTGGTGGCTTTGTCAGACGACAAAAACGATGACCGTAAATCGACCGCCGCGGCGCCGTATTGCGCAAATTATGAAATTGATAGTTAATGGTTTTTATGACGACTTTAAAACCGCCACCGCACACACGCATACATACTGCAATATCGCGTCGCTCCCTCCCAGTCTTCGGCGAAATTAAAAAATATAAAAAATAAAACCGTAATATATATTTCAAATATCCGCGCGGGTCGACACGCCGTTGTCCGATTTTACGACCGTAAAAACGGTTTTGCACATCGGTGCCAAATTTCACTCAGAGTTTATTTTTATTATTGTTTTTTTTTTTTTAAATATAACTCATAGTATATAAATCGCATTTTATACATATCGCCATGGTAGGGTAATAGGTACAACGCACACTGCACATATATTATTTTATTATCGTGCGGCTGTAAGGGTGATTGTAATAATATTATGTTTATACAAAGATTAAAGAGGAGCGGGATGATTCAACAATAATAATAATACAATTATTTCCCGACGATATCATACGCCGAATAGCGCCAGAGAGATAAAGTTCGAGACGATTGGAAAAATGTCTATCAATCTACTTAATATTATATTATATACCAACCCAACGACTATATTATTATAACCTACACTTCGTGTCGTCGTGATACTAATGATCCACCCAGCAGCGACATCAGACTGCAAACAGTGGCGGCGGCGTGTCGCTCACGATAATATCAATCGCTGAACCGATCGCAGAATATACCATTCTACCACGGTCGAGTCTCGCTCGCAGACGAACGCCATTATAACAATATTATTATACACATATGCCCTGTTCGAGTAGTACATTATAGTAATAATAATAATATATAAAATAAAAGACTGTGTACTACTAGCGATAAATCGATTGCATCTATAAACCATCAAGTGACTATATACGTGAACTGAAGTTATACTTAATGAGTTACGAACTGCGACGACGTATATTATTATTATTCTGATACAACAACAATGCAATAAATACAGTCGTTTGACTGTTATTGACGATGCTATTAGTATGGACGAATGTTGAAAATCGTCACCATTGGTTTCGAAAGATTCGGATTTTTGTCTTTCTCCGATCATACTATAATTTATAATAAGATATTACGAATCGTTCGTTATTAATTATTATAATGATCAGTAGAACGTATAGCTACCGAGTATGGATGCAACCCCCATTTTTTTTTCATTTAATATTGCATTCGTTCAAAATCTGATTCACAGATTTATTAAGAGGACATGGCCACAATAAGTGTTGTCTCCGTCTTACAAGTGCGTAGCATAGACATTTTTACGCTCAGCAGAACACGTGTAGCGTGTAGCTCTGTTAGTTTGAATTGACCTCTTATAACATATAACAATTATCGAGTATCTTAAGATATACAAACAATTTACAATTTAAAATTATTCATATCACGCTTTAAAATTAAAATATAGTAAAAAAAAAACCATGCGAACCCCTTGATAATAATATTACCTTTAATTTTTATAAGACGTCAATTCACTCTAAATTTTAAACCCACAGAGCTACACATGTTCTGCTGAGCGTAAAACTTGCTGTTACGCACTTGTAAGCGGAGACAACACATACGAGTATAATGTCCTCTTAATTATACTTTTATTTATAACAAAATCCTTATTTAAAAATGCTCATATAAAGACTTCTATTTTTAAAATGAGAACGATGTATAAACGTGGGGTATTCGTATTATAGTTATCTTCAGGATCGCTCAAACTGCTCAAAGTAAAGCATTTAGTGCCTCAAAATGTTTGACGCGCGAAATAATAAATTGTTCTCGCGATTACGACGGTCGTCTACTTGTCGACGTCTTTTCGCCAGCGCAATACATTTGATTTTTAACTATATACTTATTATTTAATATTTTAATGATTAATAAAAATAATAAAATATATTAATATTTTCTACCTGTATCAAAGAGTAATATACTAATATGTATGTGAATTATTTCAAAATAATATTATGTTGTAAATTCTTTGTTTTAGTTTCGTTTGCAAATGAGAAAAAATAATTATGAAAATAGTATTAGGATATAATATGACAAATTAATCTACTATACCTATAAACAAATATAATCGTAGTGGCGTCGTCGTCGGTATTGACGATTTCCTAGAAAAAATAATCATAACTTTGCTAAAAATAGACGAAACCAAAATCCAAATACCGTTTAAAAGTAGACAATTCACTGATTTCACTGAATAACTGTGACTATAATCAGAAACATATTGTTTTCTGATAGACGGATGAATTATAAGGTTGTAATCACGGCTATAGATAACCGTGGTTGTAATAAAGATTTTTGTACTAATAATAAATTGTTATCTAATCATTTATCGCAAGCTCAGTGGGTAGTCCAATTTTAATATTTTAAGCATTTAAGCTCATATAAAATATATTGAAATTATCGTTCAAATACTTCAATACTCGTATCGACCTATCAAGAAAATCAATTTCATAACAGACGACAGTTCGCATAAAAATGGAAGCACAACTGCACAAGTTTGAGAAAAAATAATTTGAATCTCCAGGGAATAATCCTTACGATCGTCATATAATAGATCAATATATTTTGAAGTCTATCCCAAACATCAAAAGACGAAGAAATGCATAATAATTATCGGACAACTACGCAGCTAATAAAATCACCAAGTGTGTTGGGCAACAAATCGTTTGATTTTGTTCAAAAACTAACGATGATGAAGTGTTTATCCACACTGGAGGCCCGTTTATCAATAAAAATAATATTTATTATAAACCACACTAGAATATTTAGGAACCTACCTAATTAATATCATAGAATTATTAAATATATTTTATATGTTATATTATCATACAATAACGCGTATTTATATTTTATGAGTTTCAGTGGTAATTTTGTCCTTGCGGTTATATTTCAGAAATGTTGAACGATAATATTTTCAGAGTGATTTAACGGATCACTACTAAAATTATTTACACTAATATTCCAAATGACTTTTTTTATTTTTACGTTTTACGAAAAATATAATTTAGTGGGGTTTTTTAAGGCGGTTTTTTATTGTTTATTTAATAATAATTAGAATTATAAAATTCAATTTCCATTGATGTATACATAATATCAAATATTGAACTACAAACTGCTTTTTTGTGAATACCGCTAAATTTTAAATCACTGTTTATATATATAAAAAAAACTATTTTTTTAATATTTATAATTATTAAATTGTGTCGAAAAAGCGTTGTTACTAAAGATTCACACAATTGAATAATTTCATACTTATTTATAAGTGACTAATGTAGGCACTTTTGTAAGAGAATACAATAATAATTTTAAAACAAGATCTAACATTGACAGATATATTTCAATATTTGTGGATATGCCACCTATATAATGATGATACGTATCATTAATATATTACAATTACCTACGTCTTATTAGTCGTGAAGTATTCACAAAAAATAAAAATCACCAGTTATAATTTATTATATTAATTATTATTACGACACAATAGGCGCGTATACGTTATGAAGAATAATCATTTTTATTATAAAAATAAAAGTTGTGAGGCACTGAGGCAATGAAAACCTACCAACTTGTTATAATACTCAATGCTATATATCCTATATTTACTTATATATATATATAGTTATACAACTCTACTAAATTTAGGTGTGATCTCATATAACCATAATAATAATAATATTTCAGTGGAAATCTCTTACCTGGTGGCCGACAGCTTAAACACCAACGTGACTCGTTGAAATTTTGAATGATCAGACAGACTCGACGCCTACAATGCAGCCTGGGATGTTCGCATCAACCAGGTATGGATTAGGTGAGGATCACGTCGCGTTCACTGTGACCCGCATGGCTGGGAATTACGTCGAAAATTTTCTTTTTTTACCGTAAAAATATAAACCACTTTTTGACAGAAGAATATTTTTTTTGTTTAGACAAATCATTACTATACGTTAAAAAAACACGAATGTTAGAAATATTTGAAGTCATCCGATCACTTTATTTGTCGACGATGACGAAGTCGCGCACTCGCTGCATACGCCGTATTTATTCCCGATGGCCGATGACGATTCGTTGGTACTTGGTACGTAATCGACTAGCTATTTGGTAATAATATTTCGTCAAAAACTGTAATATTTTATTGTTCTATCGATCGACTAAAGAGCGGTAACTAGTAATCAGCTGCTGTTTAGAGAGTTTCATTTTATTTCCAACATTATTATTGATGTGAAACTCTATAACTGCTTGGCGCTTACTGGCGGCCATCATGGCGGTGTGCGCGAAAATGTTTGCGAAACGCCGAGAGCGTCTGCACGTTTAACTACCTACTTTTCCACGAAAACGTTTTCATGGAAGAAATAGGTTAGGTTAATACCTTTTACATTGTTCGCAGCACAAGGCACAACCATATAATTATTCCGATTATTTTATTCCAAATAATATGCGTTTCGTAGATATTTTCTGTGTTGAGAGTATGAAATTAAATAATTTTGAAACGGTCACCCTGGAGGATTGCAAAAAACCCAGGCTTTTCTGGTTATAAGCGTAACATGTCGGTTAGCTTGTATTGTCGAGAAAAAAAAATAATTAATTTTGTTTACTATCCATGTTGCAACATTCGCCATGGCGAAGGAAAAAATATTGTGTCGCCGTGTATGTCGATCGTTGTGTTGTCGGTAAACCATTTGCAAATTTTTAGAACACGTCAATGATATATTATGATCTTACTTTTATTTATCTTAAGTAATAACAAATTATTATAGTTCGCTAATAACATAATCGTGCCGCTAAAATTGTTCACACAAAACTCTGATAATTTTTAATTTAATTTTATCTTTTGTTATATTATGTTTAATTATAATACGTAATAAATTAATTGAAAATGTTACTTTTTTCATTTTATTCCAATACAAACCAAATATTCTGTCAGTTGAATAACTTTGAAAAAATAGTTAAACTTCATCTACGCGTAAGTACTCACAACATACAATATTTGAATTACCGGTAACATCTATATTATGTAGTCTGAAAAAATTGCATATTATCGTTTTAAAATAAAACAGTTAATTAATAATTTTTAATAGAAATTATATTCGATTGATTTTTTATAGCACGATAATTATCATATTATCTACTTATAATGTGGTTAATACTGCGTAGGTATTTTATGCAAAAACTGACGTCCTGTTCAACTGCTTGTACACACATACAGCAATACTGTTATGGGATGACCACTATTTAACATATTTTTTGAAATCATAACCTGTTTTTAGTAAAAAAAAAATATTAAAATAAAACTCTGTGAATTGTGATTATTTGCAGAAGCATAGACAAGTGGGTAGGTACTATTTTTTAGTGTTTTTAAAACAATGATTATGTTTATCGTTCGGATATTCTTTTAGTTTTCGCACGTATAGGTTAGGTATACCTGAGATTGCAGTAAGCTTTTGTAATAATAACGTTGTAGTGTTTAAAAGTATATAAATACATATTACATATAATTTTAAATATACAGAAATAGCTTATATACATATATAATCACGAGACAGGTGATAATTGACACGTCCGTGTGATAACTATTTTGGATTGCATTTACACGTCATATTTTTATATTATTTACTGTAATTTGAGGTACCAGTGAAAACTTGCTCACTGGCGGCATTTCTCGCAGACCATATAGTTTGAGGACTTCTGGCCTAGATGAGTATATAGATTGTTTGAAATATAAATGATAAAATAGTTGAACTAGATGCAACTCCATGGTTACACGCGCTCGAGGTGGAAAATTCTGTCGCTGTTGGTCATTGTACATATATACCTCGCGGTTTAAATAATATCGCGGACGACAGATCGCCCGCACTAAACACCGAGGGCGAGATATTTTAATTAGCCAAAGTCTCTCGTGTGTGCCATGTGCAGTTTAGTAAGTACCTGTACCCGATAGTATAACACGCGGTCCGGCGCGACGTAGGTAGGTACCTATATATCTAAATAATACGCGTAGATAATGTATTACATTTATGTTGTTATCTTCCACGGACGATCCCGAGAACCACGCAGCAGCATCGCCGCCGCCGCCGGTCTGGCTCGCGTCGGTGGTCGCGCGGACCCAATCAGTCGGCCGACCAACGTCACGACGTCACATCATTATCGCGTCACACACTCGCCGGACCCGCCGACACGCGCACCCATATCTGCGCCCGACAATCAGCAGCAGCCAGCGCACCGGGACGGGAGCACGCGCGCCCAGCCCACACAGGCTCGTGTTTTTCCCATGTACATATATATAACAATATAATTTATGTGTGTACTTCATGTAATAATATCGTGTGTATACCTGGTACCTACCCAACTATACCACCTGCACCTACCTGTTTTATATCGCGGCTAGAGCAGTACCTATTTCTAATAATAATTCTATTATTTTATTATTGCTATCGCTGTAACCGTTGTATGCGGTTGGGAAGATTTGACGGACTCTCTATTATCCCTCTCACTCTCTCTCTCTCTCTCTCTCTCTCTCTCTTCTCTCTCTCTCTCTCTCTCTCTCTCTCTCTCTCTCTCTCTCTCTTTGTACCATCAGATCGTCTTTCCTTCGTGATAACTTACTCATTATCACTGCAGCAACAATAAATTAATAACATGGTACCTACTTACTATAATACCTAAGCTAGCAGATATTAGGTATATATGAATGTGACTCCCCCGCATTGAGGTTTTTCAACGATGAGTCTGAATGTTAAGTACTCTAAATGCATATGTATCATGTATGGTGTATTGCACTTTGCACAATACAATAGTATAGTAAATTATGTCAGATATTTTAATGTAACGATGTTAATATTACAATCCAGTGAATAAGGGCAGTTGAATTAATCCGTGGTAGGTAATAATTTATTGTAAATTATAAGAGTAGGTAGAAAAGTAATCTTAATTCTTAAATCTTAATATATGTAAGCGCATCATGTTCGGCGATTGTCGTCAAATACATTTTTATTTCATATTTATTATGATTTGTATTTTGTACTAATTCTGTACTGTTTCAATTATCAACAAATCATAAAAATAATTGTATATCTAATGAACTGTTCTCATAAAAGTTAAGGGATGTAGAAATTTTAATCGACCATCGAAAATATTTGGTCATGTGAACGATGATGTGCCTATACTTATTAAAAATTATTTTTAAATAAAAAAAGTTAACTTTGCATATAGGTACCGTAAAAAAATATTAATTATATTCATAATAGAAATTTAATAAAATCACTGAAAAAGCGTAATAAAAAAACACGTAATTTGCATTAATCCATTAAAATTTAGTATCTGTGGAGCTCTAGCAACATCGGATAAAAAAAATATAACATCAACATATAATATTATTAATATATGATACAACGGTATACGATGAACATTGTAATAGGAAAGCGTTTATATAGAGAAAACTATTTTACAGCGTTAATTAATATAATTACTTATGTACTAATTTAAAACTAGTTTACGCGAAGCTAATAATATTAAATAAAACTTGGTAATAATTATACAATCACTTTTTTTTTTTTAATGCAGCTTTACCTACGCTTAATTTACTGTGGGTACACCTACCCATTCGAGAACGCTTTTAATGTAAACATTATTCTTATTAATTCACTGGTACTCACGACATATTATAGTAATTGCAGTACGTAATCACTAGGTATATAAATATAAATATTGTACATAATATATTCTTATATATATATAGGTATATTGCTGCTGACAAACGAAATTTGCTTTCCGTGAGCAACAACGGTGTAGTGTGTATCAGCACACAAAAAGGTTTCTAGGTGTATAGTATGGTATAATAATGTATATATTGTCCAATTAAAAACGCATATTTATAATAATAAAATTGTTATATTTCAGTTCTGATAACCATACCAATATTATATATTATATAATAGACTATACAGCAGTGGATCTTGTTTAAAAAAAAGCATACTGTATAAGTAACATATTAGAATTTTACCAGAACTTAGTACATATTATATTATATAAAATGTAAAAACATCGATTCAATTTAAACGTGAAACTAATAATTACCAATAATGTATACTTTCAATATGCATGGTCATGAATAGAGCCCGGATAATTATGCACTAAAAAGTATCAAAATATGCCATATAATATGCAGTGAAAATCATTAAAATATGCAAAGGATAATATATTAAAAGGAAAAAAATATGCAATTGCATAGAAATCCGGGCTCTAGTCATGAAGTTAGTTCCTAAAAACTAAATGCTCGTCATGGAGGTATATAGGTAATAATAGCCGTTTAAATATTAATATTATCTTGACCAAATCAATAACATTTATACTTCTGAGAGTATAATATAATAACTAATAGTTAATATTATTTAGTTATAATATGATTCAATAAAATAGGTATAAATTATGATATTATTCGCATGTTCACTCTAAAAATAATAAACAATTCGGTAAGTTATATTTCTATAAACCGTTTTTAAATTAGAAAGGACATTTTTTTTAAGCAGTTTATACCATTTAGAAATGTATAGTATTAAAATATAATCTAATTATTTGCAGCTTAATTTTTTTTTTAAATAAAAATGTGCCATTTTTAAGAGACCTCCGTTCTACACCGTTCTTCACACAAACGTAATAACCTGAAGATGCAGTTTCGTATATTTTATGATCAAATCTTGTATAATAATAATAATTTAACGACACAAAGTTTACGATGTGTTTAATATTATATAGGTATGCGTGTTAATGCCATGGTAAATATAGTGTTATTATGTAGTGTGAAGACTGGAGATGCGTTAAAATTAAATCACTTGGCCTAAATCAATATTGAAATAAATCGAACAATATCTAATCGTGAACAGGACGCAATACACGAGAGGTATCCTTATTATTATTAATTATTACTACGGCAGTTATTATAATGGTATTATATCAGTTCTTATTCGGATTTCGATCTTTATCCGAGCGTGGTATGATAATATGGTTGTTATAAAACAACGGTCCCGCGAGTGTATCATCTCCGGAAACGGTGCGGTCTCGTGTAGGCGATCGAGACGTAGTCGTAGTAGTCGTTGTCGTCGTACAATCGAATGATGTTCTTAAATATAATAATAATAATAATAAAACATATTATACCTCTACTCCTAAACTTTGTTTGTACACTGACGCACAGAATAACGTTTTCGGGATAGGTCAACGTACCTACGCGGCAGCTGTGTGATGCGTGTACTTGGTACCTGTATAATAATAATAACACGCCTCGACACTCGTCGCAGAGAAGTGCGTTATTTGTAAATTATTTTTATACATTTTTTTCCCAAGCGGTCGTCACTATTCGTCAGTGACGACGCGAGGACGAATTTTCTACTCGCGGGAGACGACGACTTGGCGGCGACACAGATTAGGTCAGATTTATGTGTGGAAAAACGACCATACTCAGAATAACTGCATTCGATTAGCAGTAGACGTAGAAGTAGTAGTAATATGTATATATAGGCGTATAATATAATATACACGAATCCGATCGCTAATGGAATTTCAACATTTTCTGTACGTATTATATTATATCTCGAGCTGTGTATTTTAAAGCGTGAGAATAATTTCAAGGCGACCGTTTCTGCTGCTGAGTGTAGTCCGTCTTGATATGCCCGCATCATGTAGTGACGAAAACTTAAATTTTATATTACTCTATTGACAAATTAATAATATATACCTATCTAACAGTAAACGTGCGTAATAGTAGGTGGGTGGGTGGATGGTGTACAGGTATTGTATTCTTTATTTCATAGAAATCTGTCGCTAATGCGTCAATCTTATCAGGGTTGGGTAATTTTGATTTTGTTTTTGTATAGAAAGTTATTTTAGGTCTATAGAGAAACAGATTATAAAAAAAATCACAATTTTGGTGGTCCAGTTATTTACCCCATAACGAGTCATCTATCGCTGATCACTGTTGTATAGAAATCCGGTGTCGGAATACTGTTTAACTCTTGCTAAGAACTGTTAGTGATGTATAATTGATACATTTTTCATATAATAATAATAATAATAACGTTGCTGAAATTAAATCGGCCAATCCTGTTTAACTCTTATAATGTTATTAAATTATTATAATGCAAATAGAGGTCATAGAAATTAGAAATTAGCGCACACTATATAGTGACTAAAATTTAAATTTGACACGACTTTATAGACGAATTAATAATAATTTACAACAACGCTAAACGCACGTTATAGTAGCTATAACTAGGTAGGTAGGTTAGTACCTATAGTATTGTGGTGTTTTATTTTAAATACACTGTTGCTAGGAACCTAGAATGTTACTCTATAAGCCGTGCGTATATTGTTTAATTTAAATAAGAATATTATTACATTATTTCGAACCGTGCTCATATAGCAAATAGTTAATTAATCTGTTTCACACACATGTGCATGGTGTTTGTGTGTGTAATACATTATTGTATATCATTATTATAATATACTCCGAGCGAATATGCACAGTTAGCTAAAAAACTGTGAAAAAAAACTCACATGTCCACGATCATTGAACATTAATTTATAATGTACATATATACAGTTGCTTAATATTCTGTTTATTTCACCATTGCATGCAATCAAAAATCAACAACGACTGTAACACTGTGCAACTGCTGACCAATACTGGCACGACGTTACTGACGTTCGGTGTGTTGGCCCAGGGTGGCAGGGCTGGTGTAAGTCTAAAATGATAACACCGTTCAGTACTGGAGGTATACACCGGTAATGTCCCAATATTTACGGTCGGTCTTGGCTTTTAGTACTGGCAGTTCCGCAGCTGGCAAAGTACTGAATTATATTACTGGCACGATGTTGGAATACTATGGGATGAAGTGGAAATACTGCACACTCTTGGTGTTTTGGAACCACTCAGTAAATTCGAACTCTAGGTAATTCAAAATTTGTCTCAAGTCCGACCATCTTCGAATTATCGACAACCGACAGTGCTACAGTACGTGTAGTGCAAATTAATACGTATATTTTGGTCGCTACTTGCGTATTATAGGTACAAAAAAACTACTCTAACCGATTTTTACGGAGACGATTTCGGGCGTTGTGTCGCGCATGTGTGGGCGACGGGTGCAAACGGTGAGTATAATATTATGTAGGCAGGTAGGTGCCTATGATTATATTATTTTACGCCAAACGCCCCGCGTACAAAATTGTAATATTCACGTCTTACACAACGGTCGAATCGTCGTCGTTTGCGTGCAGTACAAAACACAATCGTATTATATTACAATACTATGTCGGTCGGGGACGACGCGCGGCGTGCCGGAATGCCGGCCGGGCGATTCGGCTCGCCGGACGACGACCGATGACCGGACGGACGGACGGTTCGGTCGCGCGATACGGGCGGGCCGATGGCGGTCGTATAACGCACGATAATAATAATAATAATCGTAATATATTATAATAATACCCGCGGCTCCGACTGCATTGTGTCATGCGTGCGTGTGTGCATTAGTATAATATCCGTTTCGGTTTTTTAAGACTTTTTTTGACGTTTTTGTCGTCCGGCCCGCGAGCCGGACAGACCGACCGGCTACGCGATAACATACCGACGCTGTGCGACCCATAATATACGGTTAAAGCATAACTATACATTATTATACTATTATTATTGTTGTAATTGAAGTAGTAGGGGACCCGCGTGGCACAACTGTCGTAGGTAAATAATATGTGCGTATATTGTTTGTGTACCTATCGCATCGTTATTATAATCATATACATCATATAGCACATCGGTGTAAACGCGTGTGTGTCGAGACCGCCGCCGCGAGATTTTTGAACGCTCGCGCGCCCCACAAAGACGCCGACTCCGCCAAGACGCACATGCGCGCTTTGGGTTCATTAGACAGCATTGTAAAAAGCGTATACGTTTCGTTATTATCGTATATATAGGTATAGGTTATTACATTATACGCGATGCGTGTACGACGTGTACACAGAAGATGGCCCACAATCGGCCGACCTAATTGCCGAACAATCGACCGACTAATTTCCTTTGGGGACACGTATGCTATTATATGTAATACTATATGTGTGTGTGTGTGCGTAGGTATCGCGGCGTATCGCTGTTATATTATATTTTACACCGAGTTGTATATTATTACGAGAATATCTTTTATTGTTTGTTTATTATTGTTTTTTCAGGTTTGAAAGAAAAACGATTTTTTCTACAGATTTCGTTCGAACGCGTCGTGTACCTATATAGCTACGCCCAGATCTCTCGAGACCGGATGACTGGCCGGCGCCGCGGCCTGCTGCTGTCTAGGCTCTTCACCAGTGCACAGTCTTCTCTCTCCGAGTCGTCATCAGCATCGATCGGTCAAACACATCGTTGTACGTCACGGTATTCAAAAACCAGGAAATAATATTAATTTTATCCTTCGATTTCGTCCATACCCGTGCAGTTGCCGCGATAGCATATAGTCCCGTCTCGAGGTTATCATCATAATATATAAGACAATATAATGACACTATACCTGTATCATGTACAAGTATATTATATAACATTTATAATATAATGATAAAAAACGTGATTTTCGTTGCCAATTTCAATTTGATTACTAAAAATGGCGATTCGTTTAACTTGATAATCTCGCGAAGAATCGATTAGAAAATAAGATATTACGCTGTCCGACTACCTTCTCAGCTATTATAATTTAAGGACAATATTATATCGATTCGAAAACGAGCTTGCGTAATACTGACCCGCTTCTGAAAATTTGTTTTTTAAATTTCTGTAATTGAAAATAATCGCGTGCGTCCTCGGAAACGATATTACCCACCCAAATACATTTTTGTTGGCGATGATCTCGCGACTGACGACGACGATATCCATTAAGCCAAAGTTGTTTTTATCTTTATTACAATAACGTGATTACGTAACGTACAACAACATATTTTTTCCAAAGTGATATCCCCCGTTAGAGAAGTCATTCTGCCGAGGTACCTATTTAAATATACATTATTACAACAACATATATTATATTATTTAAGGTACCTATCATTAAATTTAATTAAAAGGGCTTGGTAATTACCGTTCGAAAATAGTTTATTAAAAATTAAAAGACTAACAGGTATCATATTATATTTAATGCGGGGTAGGTAGGTGGTGTAGGTATATGTATATTATATATTGTCTTAGTATTGTATATTATAAATTTATAATATTATACTCGAGAGTATTGCATTCAAAACTTACTATATAAATATATATATATATATATATATATATATATATATATATAGGAGTTATACCATCATCAGTATTCGTGTGTGTGTGTATTTTTTTACTATTTAATTGAACATTTCGATGCAAATGATTTTCAACAGGTAATACGATTTACATAATATTATTACACCGCCGTGTCGTGTATTTATATAGCGTCGCGCGATTAAAACCGACAACGATTTCGATCTTCCTATATAATATATATTTCTATATCGTATATTATATATTATGTAGGTACACACATGCAGTTCCTAGGCTCCCACGAAATTTAATAAAATATATAAAAAAAAATAAGAAAAAAAACGTTTACGAACCGCGACGTGTGCACCGCACACACTCGGGTGCGGGCGCACTCGATTTTTATGACATTCTCTCCGATAGTATTACCGTTCGCGTACACGCATATATACACACACACACACACACACACACACTTATAGAAACGCTGTGCGTTGAATATATATATATTCTGCTGTTGCACTAGTATGCGTATGTGTGTGTGTGTGTGTGTGTGTATTAGGTATCTCTGTATGTACATATACATATAATGGCTATAATAATACGCGTTCGGTATACGAAATTACTTGCGCTCAAGTCGCATCAGTGATTCCGCAGTCGTATGTGCACGTATAGGTAGGTACGTACGTACCTGCGTCCTGCACACCGTCTGCGGCGAAAGCGGTAAACGTCGCCAACGACGACGACAACTAGTGATAAATTATTACGCGGTTTGGTTTTTTTTTTTTAGGGCGAAGCCAACGAAATACACGAAAATCAGAGTATTGTGTTCGACGGCCGCCGCTGCAGCTTTTTATACGTGTGTACGCGATACCATTAAGAGTGTAATAATAAAACAATGTATGTGGTGTGTCGGAGTATCGGTGTGTATGTGTGTGTGTGTGTGCACTCATCGGGGGCGACCGGGCGTGTGTAATGATAATATGTTCGAGGTGATATTTTTCGTTTGACCGGCATTGGGTTAGTTTATGTGCAGGGTGTACCACGGAGATCTGAACACTTAACACTAAAATTTTCCCATTTCAGGTGTTTGTGAAACACTGTATAGAATTGTAGGCTTGAAAGATTTTCGAGTTTTTTAGAGTGGCTATAATATGCCTATCCGTATTAAATTTCTGTTTAGTTTATTTTTCCGAGTGAGTTTATACATGTTATTCTAAACGACAACTACTGACTCCTGTGCCTATATAGCTGTTTTGAATTTCACTTAAGTCGTTGGAATTTCGATCATCAGATTTGTATATAAAGGAGCAGTGTGATTGGTAATTTTCTATCACGAAGATTTGAACATATATTTACCCCTTGTCGTTTTACACCTTATATCTATCAGGTTATATCTAGGTGGATAGAGGTCATCGTTTCTCCACCTATTTTCGTGTTTTCTTAAACCACTATTATATTGTTGTATTCATTTTCTGTTGAGTCGATCGTTGTCGTCGATGTGACTGCAGTTAAATAAACACAATATTTATGTGTGTAATATATATATTTGGCTTTAACGCATCGAATCGTATCAATCGCAATATATATACCTATATAAATATTTGGTAGTTCGAATATAGACAAATATTATTATTATATTATTATAATATTATGGTATGTGTAATGTGTATAGTGCATTTTATACATACCTACTATTGACACATAAAAGAACGTAGTAAAAAAGAAAAAAATTATTTCGTTACATAAATTACACATATATACAATATACATATACATATATTGTATATTTTACTTCTATAATAATACATGTATGCGGATCTATATAACAACGCGTGATAGAAGGATATCGTCATACATAATAATATTATAATAATATGATTATTCAATTCGGAAACGAGCACATAAAATCGGCATATATAATATATGTGTAGTCGTGTCATTTATATATATGAAACGAAGCGTTAACGGTGATGCAGTCCAACTCTTTTAATTGGCCACAGATCTTTATATATATATAATCTAATATATATCTACAATAATAATAATAAATATATATCTACCTATACCGCGCGTGCAGATAGTAATTTACGGTTGGACGAGAGTCGCACAAACCGATCGATACCAGCTCTATAATAGTATGATAATATACAATATATATTAGGTATGAATAATATATTTTAATAATTTCCGAGCGGACGCGCGCTCGTTAACACTAAGGTATGTTTTATACCATACCAGCTATATATATAATATATAATATATATATTTGTGGACCTCGAAAAACGACTTTTTTCTCGGTTTATTACTATGCTATTATATATACATTATAACGCGAGTGCACTATACCCACGACGTTCACGAATTTTAATTGATTTAATTTAATTTTTTTTTCGCCTTGTCCAGATATCATAGAATTATATTCGTCGCCGTCCTGCAGAATCGCGGTGAAACGTAGTCCGCGTGAGTGTTTATTGCAATGTATACATTCAATATTTTTAAAAATACATAAACTACCAATATCTCATAGTCAAATTATTTTATACATTATATAGATATTTATAATATGTCGACGAACTTCGGTCCGGGTCATTAATTAACGGACATTGCGAAGTCCATCGCTGCAAGTTGATTGTAACAGGTCGTATATATAGACAGGTAACTAGGTATATATACAAGTACCTATCTCTATCGTATCATCCGCAGCGTATTTGAGATAACCTATTATGTGCGTATATAAAACATTTATTTATTTAATTCTTGATCTAAAAGGTTTTTCTAATAAAACGATAATATATTATAACGTTTTTACGGGTTTAGTTTTTTTTTTTTTTTTAATTATTTCCGACACGTTTGCTTCGGTGGATTTCGACCCACCACCACACCCCCTCCCCAAGGCAACACCGTGTGGTTTGGCTATTAATAAAAAATACGCGTTTTTCTGTTCTGTTTTTTTTATATTTTTGTTACGTTCATATGGGTATTATAAACGCACATCATATTATATATGTATTATACATTTATCTCGAATCGTGTGCGTTTATTTTTTTTCCTTCTAATTAATTAACTAGATATATTTGGAGACGACTCCACGCGACGACAACCACTACCACGGTCGATGTAACGTATGTATAAACGATAGTAAATTATTATAATAACATTAAAATAACGTAGCGATTGACAAGTGTCTCTGCGCAAGTCAGATAGATCTGTTGTGGGACAATCGGATTTAAAAAAAAAAATTGTTCGTATCTCCACGCAAACCCCTCACGATGATTTTTTGTAGTTGTTTTCGTTTCACCTACTAAACAATCCACTACACAGCCTTCGTTAATTAATGGGACCACAAAATAATAATTATAATGGAAAAAACTGCGTACGTAATGAGCCATAAATATACGCACACAGTGAGCTAAGCACATAATATAACGTATATTATAACTACACATATATATTATATATTTACTATTTAGTATATATATTTAACAGTGTGTGTGTGTGTGTGTGTGTGTGTGTGTGTGTGTGTGTGGATAGGAAGTTCGTTGTTATGGAAAAAATGGAAAAATTAAAATTAAAATGACGTGGCGCGTGCCAAACACGCACTTCACATATAATATTCGTATAATCGTATATGTAATGAAATATCGTCGAAAAGCGTACCTATAGGTAATATACCTGTCAAAATGCGCTGCCTGTACAGGGCTTAAAAAAACAAACTAGAACAACACATTCAATATAACTTTTTCCGGCGAAATAATTAATGAACCGATTGTGAAAATAATATATTATACTCGTAATATAGATAGGTACAAAATATGTAAAATACGTTATTCGTTTGCACGCGCGTTTCCCGAAGGTGTTCGGTTGTTGTTATTATTATTATTTTAACCGGCTCGATAATGTGTTTCTGAATATGCGCTCGCGCGCGGTAAATCATCATTATATTTATATATATATATATATATAGTTCGGTTATATCCCCGGAGTTAAAAAACAAATAATTCAACACATCGGCGCGCATTCGGTCCAAGACTTTACCGCCTATATATATATATATAACGAGTTCGTCCCAAGTCTTTCGGTGCAAACCGAACGATATGGATTTTAATTTATAATCGATTGCTCGTAGGTATCTGCAGGTATTATATATTATATCGCTCGTGGATCGCGTTTTTCAACCACTGGAACTGCGGATCGACGATTTGGTCTCTATATATATACTAGCGCGAGCGGTGAGCCATTTCCAATTATATACTATTACATCATCATAACATTGTTATATAAATTTGGGTACGAAAATCGCAACACCTACGCTCACGTTATTGGCCGCGAGTTCCGACTTTCTCGCCGGATTCATATTAAGTACCTATATATTATATGAAATAGTCGCAATTTATCGCATACAGCACGTTTATATTATTAATTATTATTATAACATACTGCTGCTGCAGTGGTTGTAAGTCGAAGAAGAAAAATTACATTGTCCATTATGTAGGTATATAATATATATTATATTATTGGGCGCAAATGGTGTTAATAATTTGGGGGTGGGGCTGAATTTCGGATTTCTGATGTTGGACACTTTATCGACGCTTATAATAATGTGGTGTACGTATCCCTTTATTTTTTTTTTTTTTGGGGGGGGGGCTATAAAAATTTTAGGAGAGTTCAACACACAGCCTCCTCTTATTGGTGCATAATATGTTGTCGATACAGTTATTGCAGGTGCTATACTGAATGTCGCTATAATATATTATATGTACGACACGCGATGATCATTCAGATGAAAACGAAATCAGTCCATGTCTGTTTGCAGCAACAGTGAAAATAGGGGTGTTCTTATATCCGCGATCTTGGGGTGAAAACGGAAAGTCCACGTTGGACGGATCTATTATACGGAGAGATCCGTCATAAAATATTTTTGTTTTTTAATTTAAATTATTTTAATGTTTTAAATTTTTGTTTTACTTTTTCTAATGACCGTATACCTACATTTTTTATTTTATTTTCCGAAATAGAATGCTTCAATATTTAAGACTCAAATTTCAGATAAATAGTTTGTTAGTTGCACTAGCAGCTGCAGAATTGTTGTAAACCAACATTTTGCGGTGTACCCTAGCTGCGTACCACTTCACTTGCTAATCTACACTTTGTATAATTATTTTAAGTACCTATAGTAATAACGCACATTTCAAATTCAATTTCTTATGTATCAAAGTATACATTCTTGTTTGGAATAATAGTCATTGAAAATGCACTTAAAGAAAAAAATAGCAGGTGTATCATAACTGACTTAAAGTTATGCGAAAATAACTTTTTTTTAAAACGTTAATACTATGATGTGCGTATTAAAAATAAAAATAATGCCTTATACGTTAGTTAACTAATTTGTTACCTGATGTATAGGTACTTATATATATATATATATATATATATAATATGTTAAAGTGTGTGGTCACCACACTTTGTTTTTTGTCTATTCAAAATGATTAATCGTTTAAAAAATATCACTTCAACGATAATATTGTCTGTTTATATACCCTTATAGCCTATAGGTACTCGCAGTAAGTCGTGTTTTTGTTGTTACGTGCGTCCGTATTTCGTTTTTTTTTCTAACGTAGTTTGCATAATATTTTTACTATGAATATTGTAATTTATACGTTTCAGGCGATCATTTGCGCAGAAAACTGCATCAGCGCAAAAATAATTTATCTTGCATTCAATTCCCGGAAACGCCGGGACGAAACCTGAAAATCGTTGAGATCTCTTTTAAAACTCGCACGAGACCGCGGGCGCTTAACTGCTGAAATCGTTCTTCAATATAATATTACACTTAACATGTCATGTTACAATATATAATAATATTATAATGCACACACTCACGTGCAGTGTACACGCGAACTCATTTTCGCTGTACCTAAATGTATATATTATATACCTACGTTACCTACGTTACGCGCGAAAGACAATAATAATGTGTTAATAATATTATTAGGATTACCTGCTTGCTGGCGTCTTGGAACACCACAGCCCGAGCAGGATCGTACACCGAAACGAAATCTCCAAAACGCACGCGTGGCGTACTTATAATTTATTTTTACACGCAAATCGTTACGTTTGTATTTGGACCGCGACGCAAGCGTGATTATAACGAAATGTCGGGCACCTATATAATTACCTGCAGCGCCAAATTTTAATAAAATTTCATAAATTACGAATGACATTTTAGAAACTTTAAATCCATAAATCTCAAGCCACATAACACTTTATCATCACAAAATGAAATCATCCGATGTGATGTCGCAGTTGTTATTGACGAATAAGTCATTACTTTTTTTAATCGTCAACGAACTTAGTCATCGTACGTAATGAACCATTTTCTGCGAGTATCCTGCACAATTTCGTGGGACGCTTACCGTTTTTGAGGATTGACTGGAAACGCGGTCAGCTGTTATCTCGTATTTGGGTGAGTAAATATATGAATAGGTTTCTGGTTTATAGGTAAAATCCATTTATTCATAGGTGTGAATGTATGGTAACATTTTATGTACACTGTCGACTGAAAAAATTATTAGAAATAAATTCACTTTTACCAATTACAATAAACATAAATAAACATAAATAATTTTAAATTAATTTATTGATTGATTGACTTTTAACTGCAGAATTTATTAGTAAAATATTTAAATTCAAACGGAAATCAAATACCTACAAGCCTTACTTGAACTTCAACATTTAAATGTTTATTTCATTATTTAGGTTAAACGTATTTTGATGTTCATCAAACAATAAAAATCAAATATTTAAGATGCTGAATTTTGAAACATTTACATCTAAATGTTATATTTAAAGATTAAATGTAGGTAATATCTTAAAAAAGAAATAACATACATGATAAAAGTTAAAATATGTTGATTATCAAATATTTAGACTATATAATCATTTAAAGAAATATTATTTTGACATTAAATTAATTTTTATCATTTGTTAAATAATAATTTAACATTTAACTTTTAATGCATTCAAATGATTTATGTATATTTAAATGTCTAACATTGTTAAATATTTATCGGGAATTGACTCTAACTATGATTAATACAATATATTTGTATGAAAGTATAATAAAATCATATATGCAAGTCGTATATTGCTCATATTATATAGGCATAACAATAACACGACTCGCTCTAAAAGCGTTTAAGATGGTTTGATATTGTCGACATGCTGCTAACGGACTATTCGTTTTTGGAAAAAATTATATTATCAAACGTCCATCACTGAGTATACCTGTGTAGTGTGCGATAATAATAATATTGTAGGTGCTGTTAGCTACCCCGGTAGCTGTGTAGCTGCATGGTTATCTATATATATACGTTGCACCCGGTTGTACTGCACTGCACTGCACTGCAAGCTGCAGTCTATGCGACATGCAATGATTGTAAATCACCGCTATACGTGTATGTTCTATAAAACCGTAAAAGTTAATAAAATAATAAAATATTCAAGTGAATAAAATGATATACGACTGAGTGATAATTGCGAGCGAGACATATTATTATGTGATGCGACTTGTCGATTGTGTATAAAACGATATTAATTTAACGCGTGTATCGCCGCCGCGGTAGTATAATAATAATAATATTATATTATGTTATAGGTGCGTCTTTACATAAACTTTCATTCATAAAAATCAAATATTTTACGGAAGCATCCTCGGCGGCGGCTCCGGAGGAGATCGAGTATTACATAGTATGGTAATGGACGCGTATAATAATATGTATATATTATTATTATAGGTAAGTAAACATAATTTTATGCAGTATTACACGCGCGTCACAGTATAAGATAAATAAATAAATCAAACACTTTTTACAATACTATTATTTAAATAAACTTCGTAATGATATTTATTAAACGTTATTATTATTATAATTAATTAATATATTAAACATAAATATTACGGCGAGGTCCACTTGCCAGAGTGGTGTACGCATATCATATATCATAAGGAACACTCACAGGCAACTGCAATGATATTATAATATAATATTATATTATATGCGCTTTCGGTGATGCACTTAACGTGCAACGTTGAATTCGTTCCAATTCCGATTAGCTAGGTACATAGGTATAGGTATATATTAATTGATATGTTTCCAAATAGTTTTATTTTTTTTAAAGATTTATATCGATGTGATTGACCGTATGCACTGCATTAGGTACCAAACCCATTTGTAGATATATCTACCTCGCTATAATATTATAATTATTATATTGCAATATGTAAATATTATAATATATTATAGTATTACCTAAACGCGTTCACGTGTTTTGTTGACTTTAAAGCATCATTTATATTGTAATAGTAAACATTATTATATATTATTATTTTCGATATTAAACCTGTATATATATATATATATATATATATATATATATATATATATATATAATATATGTATTTGCGGGCGAGGACAACATAAGTATTGTATGCATATCATCATCATTATTAGCTCTTATACACATACAAGCTGCTGTTATTCGCGCCAATATAATTCATTCAGCGCAAAACGTTTCACGCGCGTGTACCTATAAATTATAATATAACATAAGATAATACATAAGATATATTAATATAATGTATATGACACACGCGCACGAACACAATATATACACAAATTTATATTATCATTATTTATTATTATTATATTATATTGTATATAAATACAGTTTAAAACGTACAATTGTACGGGATGTAACACGCAGGAGACCAGGTAAATAATTGTTATCTTATTTTTTATTGACTCATGCGCAACACGTATCGTATAACATTTGTATAATTTTAATTTTTGATAGTGAAAATAAGATCTGATTAAATTAATTGTTACATTTCAATCGAGACATTTTTAGAAAACTTTTGACTGCAAAAACATTTGTCTAAATTGAGTGGTTTATTATTTTTGACTTTTTAAAATATCATATTCTTATGAAGACTCATTAATTTGAAAATGTATTTCTTTAAGAAAATATATTTATATTTTAACAAGTAAATAATTTTATATATTTTTTTAATTGTTTGTTACCACTGGATCAACTAAATTAACTTACATAACAAAGAAATGGGGTTTAAAAAAAAAATTAAATAACTACACGACTTTAACAAATGCTTTTACGGTTAACATTTTTCTAAATATAATAGATTTACAAATTGCTTATTTCAAATTCTATATAAACAATATAAATCGGTTTTAAAACTTTGTAATTATTTCATTGTATTAAAAAATAAAAATAAAATTGTTATACTTGTAGCTTGCTGAATGTCTATAAAATGATATACATAAAAAAAAAAAAACTATAATATATTGGATAGAACAAAATTTATTTCATTTGTCAGGTCTTCCTGTTATATATCTTGTATATGTGTATATATATATGTTATGTATATAAGATTACACCCTGAAAATATAATTCGTGTTCACGTTGTACATATATTTAAATAACATATAATATATATATTTTTTTTTTTCGTAAAAGTTGATGTATATTATCTTTACTTTACGCCCGTGTTTTATATAAGGTGCTTATTGTATATATGTATATATAACTCGAACTGTGTTAGTCGATTGACCTTTTCACGCTGGCCCCAGATTCACCCAAACAGGTTTCTATCTAAATATGTAAACCTATGTATTATATATACACGCGCATTATTTTCTTGGACCACCGATTATTTGGTGATATTTACTTTTATACGATGTTTATTAATACGCTGTGTGCCTATATTAGGCACCTAAATGTAATATCTCACTGATTTAAATCACACTATAATATAATAATAATATGTATTGTATTATATTATTGTGTGAGATGCTTATGGCACCGCGAGAAACGTAGCGTAGGCGAGTTTTACTATTATAATAACAGTATATAATATTATAATGACATTATATTACGTATACGTAGGTACGAGTTGTAACTTACAGTTTTTTTTTGTATATATAATATTATTCAGGTTCACGTATTTTATTTTTTTTTCCGTTGTTTATGTTTCGTGTTGCACTACACACGTTCTCGAAACGTAATGTATATACAATAATAGATAGGTAAAATATACATGAACCAATATGAATGTTTTAGCCAACATAATATTACCTATATTATGTACAAGCGTTCGAATATTTTTTCAAACAGTTTCCTCATCGCGCGTCATGTGGGTTATTTAGAAAAAAATTCGCAATAGATGTAAGGTTATGATATCAATACATATGTATATATGTGTGTGTGCGCGTACGTATACACAAATTTGATTATTCACACACACACACACACATTCACAGAATATTTTAAAAACGCGTCAATAAAAATACTTCTCATAAACGCCTATTTAGGACTATAATATAGTCTTGGCAAGTGTAGAGAAACAAACTCTGAAACACATCCCCTAAAGTTATGTGATTTTATTATATTATTCGATCTGGCGGATCGCGCGTTTCGAATGCTAATAATATTATATTAATAATAACAACGATATAATATAATATGCAAATAATATGATTTTTTTTATTATCGAATAATGTCATGGTATCGTTTAATATTATACCGCGATTTTGTATACGACGGACATGGCAGCAGTGACAACAACATGGAAAGACCTAATCGTCTAATATAATCAATTCTATCAATCTAATATTATCAAGCGTAAAATACTAATATTATGTTATACACGTGAGTTTTTCTATTAATTGTTAACAATACTTAGGTATGTAATATTATTATCATGACCGCATTTGATAGCTGCGTGGACAAAATCGAGTTACCCCCCCTACTATCCCTACTTGGTGATTGGGATTTAACTTCGGGAAAATCGGTGTACGACGTCACCTCTGAAATCTCTAAAATCGTGTGATAAATATTATATCGTAAGTGTTGTCGTCCACGGCGCAGTAAGTGCGTGTGCATTATATTGAACATTTTATACCTATTTGTATTATATAATGTCCTTTAATGCGCAGATAGACTAGTTGGCTATTAGGTAACTATTGGGGATTAGGGAACGGATTAGAATGCATTTGTTTCTGAATGTCCGAAAAAATTGCTCTCCAAGCACAAAGTTAGTTTCATACAACAAGGAATAAAAAAATGTAAATTTTATTTTACATTTTTTTGTATTTTTTAGACTATTACATTTTTAGATCGTTTTTTATGTTTTTAAGTCATTTTTGTATAGGAATGGATAAACTTCGATAAAAATTTAGATTAAAATTCATTCTAAAAAAATAAAAATAAAAATGTATTATGCTATTTTTACCGATCAGATAAACCCTAACTCTAGACAAAATTATTGATGACATACGTACAAGTATATTACATGCAATTGGGTAAAGTTAAGCTATTTTTCTAAATTGTAATTTTATATTGCACTATTGAACTTAATGTTTTTATATGTTTCAGGTTCAAAATTATGTTTTCATTGAATTTAAAAACATTTTAAAAGTTTTTAGGATATTTTTTTAGGAAATTTTTCTTATTTTTTATGGCATTGAAGTCCATTCCCTAGCTATAGACGTGAAACGTACATTAGTTGGGCTGAGCGTTTTCCGAATGCGGCCCATTTCGATCTATCTATATTTATATGTACGTACCAATTCGATTCGCGCCTACCCATATATTATAGTGAAGAATATTAAAAATCATATTCAGTAAAGTGTGTGTGTCGGTAATTTTTAGTGGCGTGAACAGCAGCAACGTTCGGTCTCTGAAGGGGTCGTGGACAGGGTGGCGGCACAGACCACTTGACTTGCCATATTACAATATGCACTTGCATAATTGCATGCTGTTGTAACTGCAGTACAGTGTTGTGGGTAGTAATATTGTGAGTTGCATATGACGCAAAGTCTGGACGATCGCGCGGGCACGGCAGTGATTATATACCTACCTTGCTACCTATATATACAGAACGCACATTATATATAATATGATAATATAATGTGTGTGTACGAGTCCTACAAAAAAAAAAAAACCTAACCGCGGTATAAAAATTGCGGTAGCAGAGTAGCGAAACCCATTAGATTTTATACGGTCCCGCGACACTCGCGCAATATATAGCCGCCCAAAAACGGGCCCCGGACGGCGTGCGGTGGCATTGCAAAGCTCATCAACTATATTGGAAATTGGTTTTTTTTCGCCGCCGACCTCCCCCCCGCCGCCGCCGCAACCACCGCCACCACCACCGACCCCGACAGTCACGGGGGCTGTAAAGACTTCTCCCCTCGGCCGGTGCGCGCGCGAGAGTTTTGCATGTCCCAGTCCGCAGATAAAACCGAATGGAATAATATCTTCTTAAAGAGTTTTCGGGCGCGCCGAGGGTCGTTGCGTTCGCCGCTTAAGGGTATACATGTATAGACGTATATATGTATACGTAATACATGTACACGGGACGGACGACGGAGACGAGGCGGAGGACGAAAAAACAACCGACTTTTTCGCCCTATTTCCAGCAGCCGCCGTAAAATGTGATTTATACAAATAGCTTAACCTTCGATTGGCATCAACTGGCACGGCGTGCAGAGGAGAGTGAAAGGAGATGGAGTGTGTGTGTGTGTGTGTGTGTGTGCGTGTGTGGAGGTGGAGTGGGAATTTTGCATGTTTGTTTTGTTTATTGGTCGTCAATCTTAGGCCGCCAAGTTTCGTGTCTACCCCGCCACCGCCCCACGCGACATAATGAATCCGACAACCTTAAGTTCCTATATATACACACTCACACACACGCACACCCATATATATCTATACTAAATAAGGGCACGGCAACGCAAACTGCTACGGGAAGCGTTATTTCTTCCCTCCTTTTTATTGTCAAAATAATAATAGTCACCGTTTCTTTCGTTTCGTTTTTTTTCTCATTCCGCTTTAAATCGTTAGACGGCTAATGAATTTCGGGACCGAAACACACTTTGCTCGTTTCTTGGGCCATTTGTAACCAAATGATGCTTTCTAAAAGTAAACAACGAACAAAAAATAATAATAATTATAATAAAAAACGAACTGTATTACTATAAACAGAAAAGGAACGACGCGCGCGACCGATGATGACGAAGACGCTGCAGGGGTGGTGGCGATCCTGCGCCGGAAGAGTGCACCTAAACATAATATTGTTATTATTATACTAACTACAGGATGGGGAATAAAAAACATCGAAAACAGAGCGATTTGCCCGCTGAATTTACGAATACCCACAACGGAGAGTGGGAGGGAAATCAAAATCAAAACGTCTTATACTGTTATATTGTGCAAGTACGCGGTTGTAAGTCGTCGAACTGGCTCGCGGTTACTGCAGGGGCGTCATTTTTCGGAAAATTCTACCTACATCATCAAAAATTTAAATTAAATTAATACAGCGTCATTTTTCATATTTTAATCATTTTCGGCGTTTAAATCAATTCTTGACTCTAAGACCTATGAAATAGAAAATAATATATATCGTTAATGAGAGGGCTTCCTCGAGGTCGTCACCGCGGCGCCAACCAGATGAATAGAGTTTACATATTATTATTATAAACAGTGCTCCGCGTCAACGACTTTACCTGATCAGTACACATTGTATCGATCGTCGTTCTGTCAACAGTCCATACACATTATTATATCATATAGGCGTTCATATATTTATGTGTACAGAGTGATTCGACTAGCACGCTCAACCCCCGTTAAAAAAAAAAAAAAAAATGTTTTCAAATGTATAACTCCGGAAGGTACTTAGAATTTTTTGAAGATTACTACTAGGCATAAGAATATTGTCAGGAAAAATCAGAATCCTAGGTGTTTATCATACGCGTCTTGATGACTCGGACCATATATTTTCATAATTATCGTCGATATCGATAGATTAATACAAGTAAATTACTAAAATGTTCGGATTTCCATAATGTACATATTATCTTACATATTTTTTAAGCCTTATATCTTGGGCACATTGTATCATATTGTATAAAGCTTTATAATTATTATTTACTGTAAATTAAAATGTTTAAATACATTACGTCGTGATATTATATATATTTGATTTTGTATAATTTTTTGATAACGTTATTATTATTAATAATAATTTTTATAGCATAATATAGTTAATATTAGTGATTTTGACAATTAAGATAAAAATTCGAGTTAACGAATACAGTTAGAGTGTTAATGAGGGTATGATAGTTGGTTAGTATAGTGCAGGACAAGATTTTATATTTTATAATTGGTGTTGTGCGCAGTGGCGTATATAGGGGGGGGGGGGTTTCAACCCCCCCCCCCCCCGATTTTTTTTGTTAGTACGGCACTTACGAATTTGTTTAATCAATGTATCAACTAAAACCGAACAGCGCAACACGGGATAAAACAAAAATGAATAATAGAAATAAAAGAAATAATTTGTTATTAAAATAAAGTTAATTTATAATAATACTTATATACATTTTTTTATAAACCCCCTCCGAAATTAATTCCTATATACGCCACTGGTTGTGCGATGGTAATAAATGATGGAGAGATAGATATCCTTTTGCAGTGAATAGTGCATTTGGAACTGAAGAAATAAGGGAAATCAATGGACTAATATTAACGAATGTTAAGAGATGTTATGAAACTGTTGGTGGCCACTGGCTTCTGCATGTGATTTGACACAAAGTTAGTTGGGTCGAAAGATTATGAGCAGGAATTTTGATTTTGATACGCTGCAGACACGTTCAGAAAACTTATATCCGGTAAGCAATTTCCTGTAAATAGGGAGATTATGAATTTGAAAAATAGAATTTTGTAACTCCACGGGACACTTATTGCAGAGTAGTTCATAAAAATTCGATAATTCGAAAGTGTTATTTATGGGTAGTCAATAAGTATGTTTTAAAATTTAAAAAATCATATTTTGAACAACTGCAACAGCGTTTTTTAAGGAGAAAAAAGGGAGTGCGTGCACAGTGAATCACCCTGTATGTACGTACGCGCCATAACAATATAACGCGAGCACGCGGATGTATCTATATAGGAGCATATAATATCTGCTGTGCATAAATTGTCCAGTGTTTTAACGTCACCTTACAATTACCCTGTTCACGGTTGTAGGTACGAATAGGCGAACTATCAATAATATATATATAATATATATTTAGTGGTATTATAGTTATATGTTTATATTATTATTAGTACACTTTCCATCTGCCGGATTCAATAATATTATATTATTATAAATTGTCTATACCTTTTTACTCATTTTTTGGGGGATTTTTTCTCATAAATACAAAATATGTACGTCAGTTTAGAGACATTTACAAAGGACGAAATTTCCAGTACTTACGTCATTATTCTTGTCTTTGTCGTATACACTTATACATTTATTTACGAATATACTAAATAATATACTATCCGTTTAATTGTGTCGTAGTGATTAATTAAAGATGATTGTACTATCATTCATTTTTTGTACCAGTATACATATGTACATTTTTTCGGGATTTATTGTCATCACATCTAATCACATCACATCTAATAGGTACACATAAACAATAAAACAAAAACAATAATTACCTGAAATATCGATTTTCGTTTTGAAAGTGCAAATATTATACTGTTAAAATAAATTTAAATAATAGTTTTTCTACAGTTGAACTTGTTTGTCTCGAAGTTGAAGGGACAGGAAAAAAATTCGAGTTATCCAAATTAGAATTCCAAAATATGTATGTTTTTAAAACAGTGCAATATTATATCAATTCCTACAGATTTCTTATAATATATGTAATAAAAACTATTTACTTATTAAAAATATGATACAAGTATTAGAGTCAGTGGATAATATTCGTTGTCGTGTAATAGTAAACCAATTAGATAAACCGCTTATCTGTAAAGATAATGATCTTATTTTCAATAGCAAATATTATACAAAGTTACACAAGGGAAATACTAAAATTTCATAACACATATATTAACAAAAATCGAAACTTCGTGAAAATATTTGAGTTAAACAACATTTTTTCGCATTATGTAAATAGGAAATTCTAGGGACCGGGGAAAAAGTTCGAGGTATTGACAATTTCGAGTTAACCTGCAAGTTCGACTGTGTTTTATGTTGTTTAATCTGACTTACGGACGAATGGCATCAACGCGAGGTCTCTGATGGTCACTTAATTACATTTTTTGGTCTTATTATTCTGATTAATGGATTTGTACTTTTTTTTTTATCGGTTGAAAGTTTTAGTTGAATAGAATTAGTGAATTTAGTGTGCAAAATCAAACAAATAAAATAAAAACAAAAAATATTATTTACAATGATCCACCACAATTAGGATAATACTAAAAACACTAAGCTTACTATTTAAAAAAAATATATTTTATTAGATTTTTATCCTGTAATTTATTTTTACTTTAAGCTAATATTATATTAATTAATTACTGTTTAAACTAAATCCCAGAAATTAACAATGTTCACATTACCCAATAATGTAATGTCTCATTTATATAAAATGGTGTCACTTTGTATTTTTTTTGAATAAAAGTTGTTCCCTCCCTCTAATATTGTAATACTGTACACTATATAGTGTTTGTAATATATTAATATAGTTTACATGTTGTAGCAAATTATAATCATATATTGTTTCACATTATGACGATTTCAATGAACGAACGAGTTATCAAAAGGTTAGAAATTCGACTCCCTCCCTAACCTCTCAGCCAAAAACTCGTGGCCTAGAGACGACCCAATAAGGTATCTACGCGATGGTATACCTATGTCCTATATAGTATAATAACGTGTACATATAAGCGGCGCATACCGGGCATACCATCATAATACTACCTCGTTTACCATGCGGCCCACGCGCATGCGGTTCGGATCGATTTAGTTTAAATGCCGCATCGGAGAATGATGACGTTTAATTCCAGCAAAGAGTTTTTCGAAATTCACACCGAGCGGTTCTCTCGATTGCCCGCGGACATTATAATATATTATATTTTATTATTATTACGCCGAACGATCGAACAAACTGGCGCCCCGCGGCGTCCGTTTACACGCGACCTGCGGCGACGAGTACCTGCCTATACCCATACTACACTCGTCGTGTGCGGAGCGATGACAATAATAAACCGCGCAAAAGTACTTACTACGCACTTGTGTACAACGCGTTTGTAGCATAGGCGTTTTAGCCGTATATATAGTAGATCGTGTGCAATATAATGATTTCGACCTCTTCCGATGGAGGTCTGTCAGTGTTCTACAGCGGCTTCTGCTCCTTGACGATACATGGCTGCCGGCGCGCTGATGTGGAGTGCAATCGACAGTTTAAAAAATTATAATAATAATAATAATAATTTAATATCGTCGATCACACGCAATCTCGTGTATACGCGGTGCTTATGATATTATTGTATTATTATTATAACGACGACACGACGGGCGTCTGCGGGAACTTTGGACGCTTATTCGTGTCCAAAAAAAATTAAATAGGTACTTATACGCCGCACATCTGTACATCGTTTACGGCCTGCAAGTGCGTTGATTCGAGGACCAGTGATGGCGGCGGCGTGAAGGGAAAAAAATGTTTGCACAAAATCGCTTAAACGCAGTCGTTACGGCAATCAAAATATAATATACATACTACATCTAACCTACCGAAAATTGACGAGAATACTGCAGCATATAATATCTAACTAATACGATTGCTGCAATCGATAGCTTAAACATTTTTAATCATATAATATTATAATGATTTCGTCGATCGCCGCCGCCGCCGCACGTGGAAGACTCAATATTGTAATGTTATAATAATATAATATTATTTTAACGGCGACACGACAAGTGCTTCAGGAACTTTGATCATTGTTTGCGTCAAAAAACCGAATTCAGCAAGTTCCTTTACTCCGCATAACTGTAAGTAGGTATATACATCGCATCATCGTTTGTGCAGTGCGCAAAATCCTGCAGTAGTCATAGCAGTCGCAAACAGTCGTTTCAAATCAAACAATTATCGTGCATAATATGCCTATAATAAAACATAAACATTATTAAAATTAAAATTATTAATTAAGTTAAGTAAACCAATGTATAATGCGAGTAACAATATGTTAGTATTGGTTCTTAGTCACTTTAAGTTTAAACAGCTGTGATGTATCAAAATAGAAACTATATGCTAAGCGATATTATGTAAGTGACATAAGACTAGAAAAATGTTGGTCCTTCAGTGGTGATTGTTCGGTCACTAATGTGACACTGTTGGACGAAACATTTAATAAAATGTTACTTTTTAATATTATTGTTGGCGTGTTGGAAAAAAAAGCGATGTCGCGTTAAAACAATAATCCCGTGGATCGTTGTGGTGCTCGTAATTTTACATTTTATTTTAACGACGACGCGACGGGCGTCTGCAGGAATTTTGACAATTATTCTTGTAAAAAAAAAAAAAACAAATTGAGTACAAGTAGTACTTTGCAAATCTGTAAGTATAACTAAATCGCGTCATGTGAAGAGTGGAATAAAATCTTTTGGAAGTGATTTCGAATCGAATATTACACGAAAAAGCCGAAAATAAGCGTCGCGACAACCGTGAGTTTAACGTATTTAATTTAATTAGAATTTTAACTACTTTTACTCATTTTATAACAATACGTGCATTATTTAGGACTACTCTAATGGTAGTCGCATCCAAAAAGACACAAAGTGAAATAAATCAAAGGTGACGACGACGACTGCGGTAGAGTCGTATACATATATTATAGCGGATTTAACAAAGACCCGTGTGCGCAGGTATTTCTTGTTAACGTTAAGGGTTTAAGGGTATAATGCCGTATATTATCAACAACACCATCGTGATTAAAAAAATAAAAAACACACCAAGCTCGGTCATAAATTGTTCTGTCTCGCGGCGTAATTATACCTTGTTATTTCTTAGTATTTTTTTTTTAAACATTTATTTTATTTTTTCGTTCGTTTTGTTTTTGTTTTGAATATATACGTATACAATATTATGTTTATGATTAGTGGTGGAAGCGGGGATAAAGGAGAACCAGTCAGTGGAGGATCCACTAAATCGATTTTCTTCAGCTTATGTGATATACATATTGTTATTTTTACGATTAGGTAAAAAAAAAATTGAAAATAATAATAATAATAATAATAATCATTATAATTATGAAGAATTCAAACGAATAAACGGACGGAATTCCAATACAGTGCAACTGATAGTTGATAAACTTGACAGGAGAAAATATACAAAATTAAA
Source organism: Diuraphis noxia (assembly GCF_037042655.1). Taxonomy (NCBI): domain Eukaryota; kingdom Metazoa; phylum Arthropoda; class Insecta; order Hemiptera; family Aphididae; genus Diuraphis; species Diuraphis noxia. The sequence continues at coordinate 6,020,320 of NW_028301715.1, read as the reverse complement.
TATAATTCAGGCAATAAGTATCTTGAATATAATAATTAAATTGTTAAGGTATATTTTTTTTTTTTATTATTAATGAATACCCTCGGCAACATGGGCCATTGGGTTTAACGTGAGAAATTATTAATATAAAGGGAGAAAAAAAATTACATGAATTGTATCTATATCTAAATTAAACTAAATTTTGGTAAGAAGATTGGCGGCTATGATGAATTGTATGATGTTGGTAATGGATTGAGGATTGTTGTTCAATATTTCTGAAAGTGATGATTCGGGTAGGATGAAGCTTGTACGGGTACTGAGATATGTTCGGTATATTATGAAAGGATTAGAGTGAAAAGTGCATGGCCAATGTTACTAATGTTGCTGCTGACTTGCAGTGCACTGTTATGATAAGAAAAAGGACAATGTGAGTGAATTTGGGACATAAAATATTATGCGAATCTTAAAGTTTGTTTTTGACGTGTTTCTGTGTATAGCGAAATCGACTGGTTTATCAATTTCACCGATTTTTCCACAAACGCTATCATGAGTGTTGTAATATAGTCCTATAATATATAATATCCTCCATAGACATATATAAATAAATAATCTCAAGACCAAATTGGCAAGTATGTTATAGGGGCAATAGTACTAATAATTTGACTTGTACCCCACACAAGTACGAGGCAGTCGACTTATTGTTGAAAACAACGTTTTCAATTATACACTGTCCCTTAGCGCTCACCCAGCCTGCCGATGGGGCTATATGCACCGGAGGTTGCCCGTGACCAAATACGGGAAGCGATGAGGATAGCTCGCTACCCGACCAGGGTGGCGAATGGCACGTGCAAGCCTCAGCTAACGGTACGGGCGCACTCTCTATACCGACTTCGGTGGGAACGGGAGTCCGCCAGGTGCTCGTGGTCCTTAGACGACGCGCGGCCGGCGGTCGGTGGGTAACAGCGCTAATGTGAGGTCCGCGGTTGTAGCCGCAAGGCACCAAACCCGGGAGTCCTCGTGTCCCGACTCTGCGTTGAGGAGAGTTGAGCTTAATACGTTTTGTTATGTATTTTCCAATAATAATTATTATATGGTTCTGTGTGATGAACTCGGCAAATAACGGAGACACTGAAAGAACGCACATCCTTGCAGGGTCAGAGGTCATCGAGAATCGAGAGATTTGGGAGGCACAATAACTACGGCTGCAAAATAATACAATATTATATTATGTTTCATGATGTGCGATAGGGATAATATTCAGTCGTTATAGTACGCGTGGTCTCAGGACTCTTTCAACCATATTATTATTACCATTTACCACACCATATACCGCGGTTGAGGATATAATATGTGACGTACAAGTGTGCCATATCATATCGTATGCCTTGAATTTCCAATACAATAGGTGGAGATCGTGAGACGTGCGAAGGAAAAAGCCATGAAGCCCAACTGCAATTTGGATGCCTCATCGCGAGTTGCGACATAAAACTTCGACAAGTGTTTTATTGGCGAGAGGTTGCATCTCGCTGCAGTACATAATATTTTAGTATCAAAACGTTTAAAATATTTTAACGCCATATTATCATATCTATCTACTACCCATTTTAAATCGGCTCTGTTCGGAATGCAAATACGATTTTACATAATATGCCACTAAAAAATTCGCGCGGTGCATTTATAATATGTGGGTACTTAATAAAAGTGCAGTGAATAACCGCGAATCATATATTATTTGAAATTTGAGTAAAGATACAACTGTAATAAACGTTCTCCGCGGTGCATTCTTACTTATCAGCTTATATTTTTTTTATAGTTTTACCTACATTCTATGATAATTATGCCTAGAATAATTGTATGTATTATAGTTGACAAGGTAATTAGATTTTATGTGACGAAAATGACGAACAATCTTGTACTTAAGTCTCTATGCCCTACACGTTATGCAATCAGAACCGATTAAGTTACAATTATACGCTGAGATAAAAAAAAACTGCATTGAACCGAATCGTATTCTAAAAATGCCAAATCGAAATCAAAATCGTCATAGGTATGTCGTGAATATTATTAAGGAGGTTTCTCTAAATTCAATGCTAAACTACTTCAATAATTTATTTCTATTGTAGTACCTAATAAAAATTAAAAAAATGCACTATACTTTATAACAATGTTTCGTTAGAAGTATTTTTAATTTATCGTTATTAACATTATTTCACAATTATTCTCATATTTTATTCTCTTCTCAAACAGTATTTTAATTCTACAAAAAAAAAAAAAAAACAACTAACGTGGAAAATGTTCAAATCTTATACTAAACAATATATTTGAACAGTTGAAGAAAAGTTGCAATAGCATCTGCGGCCTAATAAAGTAGTCATAATAACTGGTGCACATAAAACCAAAGACACATATATAATAGGCCTATTTATTTATTAAATATAAACAGACGTGGGTCCTTAAGATATAATTTTTAGTTGAAAAAAGTGGATAAAAAGGTTTTGGATCTCTATAGTTGTGTTAAGGATTTTAATTTTACTACGCATTATATACATATAGATACTATCATGGGTGGATACTTAAAATAATAATACCTAAAAGATGTGTAATGTACGATACAAACCGTATTTTAGTATACATTCAAATAATATTATTATAAACCGATACAGTTCCGCTCGTTTTCCGCTGCATTTTTTCGTACCCGTCACGCCGTCCTGTCCCCCGAGAAAATCGCGAGACTTTATACTTAGTACGTGACGTGTTGTATATATATCTTGTACTCACACGCACACACCCACATCATACACGTATATACAAGTAGCATACCTATTATACCATGCTCGTTTTAAAGTATCCATTACTGACGCGTTGCGGACACTGATCCGCAGGCATATACTCACTCCGACCGATCCTCCGAGTTTCCCCCTGGGGACCGGAAGTAGCTCGAAGTCGGGCGGGTCCTTATTTTCATACACGTATACCATATATATATATAAAATAATAATTGCACTATTGCGGACACCAAAGGAACATACAATAATAATATATGATATAATTGCCCCACCATTATATTTTTGGCCCGGATCCTAAATAACAATTAATTTTGAAACATTTTCTAATATGTTCTATATATTGAATTAAGTATTGGCACTAACGCCGGGCCCCAGCACCATGAGGTCCTTCTGGCCGTCACTTGCGGGGGCCATATATGATACCTGCAACGCGCCCCACTGCATAAAACAAACGAGTATTTGGATTTATAGCGATGCTTCCGCGATTTCGACAAAATAATATTACATAAGTCGAAAATCGAAAAAATTTTAATCGTCGTTACAATATAATTGTTAAAAGAGTAGTTATCCTATTTACACACATGCAATGCCGGGAATTCCAGAGAGATGAGACGTATACTGCAAAAAACGCCAAGTACGATATAATATAATATTATATGTTGTATTATTATTGTACAGTGATAATAATAATAAGCGAGAACGATGGTGAAACGCATATACATATACACTACACATTATATATAGGTACCTACGTATTTTTATTTTAACGCGTTGATGTCTCTCTCTTTCTCTCGCTCTCTCCATAATAATATAAAATAATACGTCGTATATACTTATCGATATATTATGTATCTATCCGCATAATACATCTTTCGTTATTATTATTATTTTTTTTCCATCATAATACCACACCGTCCTGAACGTGTAGTATAATACAACCATGACGTATTTCCTCCTCGATATCGTAATAATAATATTATGTATATCGTTATCGCCGCGTTTAATCGCGCGTATATGAGTAGCGCATCGCGTACTCTGCGCAACGGCCGCGAAAGACCCCCGTACTTACTATATATGTGTGTGTGTGTTGTGTATATACTATATATCATAGGTACCTATATGTATACTAGTTTGTTGTGTACGTCAATTAAAAGGTCACCCGCGCACCGCGCCGAAACGTGTTCCTTTTGAATAAATAGGCCAACTCCATATCTGATCCGATAGAATATAATGTAACGTTGTCGCAACGCGTTTTATTTGTATATAGCATTTTTTTTATCCTCTCCGTTCTCGCGCATAAAAAAAAACCAACGAATAAGTATATATATATATACAGTATACACGAGTGTGAGTGTATGTATATAATGTGAACCGGTGTGCCCACTCGAGATACTCGTTTCGGACATTCTAGGCAACCTTCACAAGCTCTACAGGAACATAATATAGGTATATATGAAAAAACACGTGAAATAAATAACTTGATACACACACACTCACACACACATGCAGATACTCGAATGAGCGTATGTGTATGTGTGTGAGTAGTGTACGACGGCTGACCGACTGTTTTCTCGATGGGTTTTCTATCACACCACGCGCGTGTATATATATACTGCAGGTAGTAGTCTTATATGAGAGAAGAAGAAAAAGAAGAAAAAGAAGGAGAAGGAAAAAAATAAATACTTTTTAGTCGATATACCGGTTTTAAAACGTTGAGACATTTGGTTGACTCGACGACGACGACGACGACCGACAACAGACTCTTAAGGCCCACTGCGCCGCCACGCTAATCGGACTCGTTCCGTTATTGTATAGTGTCTTCCGAGCACCACGCACACGCGTCCCATGACTTTGAAGCAATCGGATGTTAATACTGCGATGCCAAAATAATATCGGCGAGGGCGAGACCAAAGACCAAAGAGTTTTTTCGATTTTTTCTTTGCTGATGAAAAACTACGAAACTAGCAAAATAATTACCTAATATTTCTACCCTGATGCAGTATAGATAATGTATAATATGTATTAGCTGCAGTGGCGTGGCGTGCCCAGAAATTTTCAGTGGAGGAGGGAGAGTGTTATATAAAATAATAAATTTTACAATAACTTTTTGCTAATAACTAATAAGATGTTTTGTGAGGGTCGCAAAAAAGCCAGTGGTGGGGGGGTATAACTTTTAACTTCCCCCACTATTATTATATGCGGAGTGCAAGCAGTCACGGTAATTCCTCGACGATTGAGGATTATCGTCACCGTTACCGCCGCCACGCCGTCTCGAATTTCGACAAATCGGACACCCCCTCCCTCCGCACTTTCAATAAATAGGTAGGTACCTATACTCCAGCCACGGGTGTCTGACAGAGACTTTCCGGACCGCTGCTGCCGCTGAGCCGGGACAATGCGTCGCACCACTATGATATAATACGAAGTAAATATACACAAAATATAATATATAGAAACTACCCTAGGGGAGGGAGAGCTGCGTCGACGACGACGGCCTCGCGCTATTATTATTGTGTGCAAACACATCGCGCTGAGATCTGCAGAGTGTAGTGGTAAGTACTTATATCTGTGTGTGTGTGTGTGTGTGTGTTAGTATGTGCATACTAGAGACAAAAGACTTAACGTTTCGTACACGGGTGATGTGTGTGTGCGCGCGTGTATGGCGTGCCATAATACGTATAGTTTTGGCCGGCGGCGTAGGGGTAGAAAAACGTAGCCACGAAGACGTCGTCGAGAACGTCGGGACCGGTATACGGTGTGATTGGCAAACCAAGCGTGAATTGTTTTCGGAAATGAATTAATACGCTCGTACGTTTTATATATTATGTGTGTGTGAGTGTATTTATTTATTTATTACGTGTATATACCAATAATAATAACATAAGGGTACGTACACGTCACGTAAATTGCTCGAAGTTCCTGTATACCAGTCATATTATACATTTATAATACATATATATATATAACTATATAAGTACTAATTTACTCTCAAATATTATATAAAATTATAAGTATAATATTTATATACAGAAAGATCAGGTAAAAGAAAAATTATGCCAATCAAATGCGTATGACAAAAATCGTAAAAAATAGAAATGAATAATAAATAAATTCAAGAAATATTATACTCATGTTAGGAAATTCCCAAAAATATTATTTCGAAAAATTTAATTACGTTTTAAATTAATCTACTCCAAAAAAATATTGATATTTTGAAATATTCTAAATATTCTAAAACACAAACTGTTAATTGATTAAGAAAAATGATTGTACTTACTATAAAAGTTGTTCGTACAAAATTTAAAAATCAGTTTTAAGAAATAAAAATGAAAAAATGTATTCTATAAATATACATACAGCGTAAGATTTTATAAATTTTATAAAAAGAAATTTTTCAAAATTGTTATTACAATGGAACTTATTGCATTGGTCAGTTCTGTCCATTTCATACCGTACCAATATATGTATAAATCTACATTTTGTTTATTTTTTATTACTATGTGTAAGAACTTGGAAAAATTGACTCGGAAGTCAGAAATGAACGCAAAAATTATATTGGCAAATCAGGTCGCTTATTTTGGATATAAGGTAAATATTTTTCGATGAAATTTGGAGGAAACACGGTATGTTTGAGCTGTTCTCCGAAAGTGTATTGTAATACAGACAAAAAAGATATGTACCTAAAATAATCAAATACCATTTACTATTGTAGACGATCAACGATGAGCGGCCGCGGCGTGTCGGTCGTACGGTATCACAATATAATAATCATTGTTAGTCATAATATTATTTTATTTCTCGATTACAGCGGACATCATAGCACTGCTTGTCGTGTCTGTCTCGTTATCCGTCTGTGGGAAATAAAAATAAATATATATAAAAAAAACACATCAAATCCGTCTTGATTCGGGAAAAAGCCGCCGCTTCAGTGGTGTTCTCTTTCGCTAAAAATCTCAACCGGCGCGGCGTTAAGCTCGCCGACATAAGCCGTCGTCGTCACCTTTGGGATTTCACGCCCACCAACCACCCACATATTATATACGTATACCTACACGTATGCCTTAAGTCCGCCGAATGTATAACGTGCCGACGGCCATTTTCGAATCACGACGGTTTCGTCACGAGAATAGTAAACCCACCGCCACACTGCAGCACGAGGAAAATCGCACGGGAAATGGCGAAAAATCATATCGCACGGGCACTGCACATAATATCGTTATTGTTATAATATTTTATCGTTCTGATTACGGTCACGCGTCATTATACACATTACATTAATATACATTTTTCGACTTTTGACTCGATCTATTTAGTCAATTAGATTACTGTCGTCGACTGGCGATATTAGCCTCGCACCTAAATCACAATAAGAATATAATTTGGAATATGATATTAGAGGTAGGTACGCGCGAAGTATTACGTTTTACGGCGACCAATATAACACGGTCAGCCATCACTCTCACGCAGGTGGTGCACCTGCGCAGTGCACTATGCGCGTAAATTATAATATTATACCTAATGACAATAATGTAATAATACAACGTCAAGTACACGCCACAATATAACAATAACAATAAACGACTATACGTATAAGTATTGTTTTAGAGTATACCTACGTAATAATATAACAGTGCAGACGAATACCGCGATGTAGTCTCTCTGTATATATATATATATATATAGGCACGTGGTAGTATAACACAATACAGAGTGATTGACCAAACGCGCTCCCCCCTCCCCCCTCCCCAATATTTCTTCTCCGACGATGCATTGCAGTTCGCACAGTGAGATTTTTAAAATAATATATACTCAAAGACTATCTGTTCTTGATTTTGCCCTGTTGAGACATAAACTTCTGTTTTCAAACGACCGGTGCTTGATTTTCTGCACATCTTGGCGTATCAAAATCAAAATTCGAACGAGTACCTATATGGTTTTATTTAAGTTTGTGAATTAATGATAATATAATATGTGGGGGCTGCCGAATGGAAATTTTAAAATAAAAGTAATTCATAACAACATATAAAAATTGACAATTTATAAAAAATATGGTCTATGAGTGATAAATTCTAGATTCGATATTTTAAGGAACATTATACAATATGTTGAGTTCTTTTGAAAAATATAAGTTTAATTCGCGACAGGAGAAACTTCTAAGACAGTCGTACTACGTAAATTCTCAAGAATTTTAGAATAATATTATGGTTAAAGACCATGAATAGACATGGTCCCTGGGTAAAGTAGAGGTAAATATTTGAAAGCTCCGAAAACCTTATATTAATATTTAATAAATTCGATGTTAAATGCTAAAATGGGGGTGAGCTTACGCTAGCTGGTATAATATTGGTACTGCAGTGTATGTCCACTACCGATGTGGAGGGCAAAAACACCTGGCGCGCGTTAAAACAATACATAATGATTTATTATGACCGCGGGAAACAGGTGTACAATATAATGACGTCTCGGCGGTCCACTATTGTTCTTCGAAAGCTTTTCCGAGCCTCGGCTGCACAGAGGTGCCGAAAAGGGACGTCTGCGACACAAACACGTACTTACATATATATATACATCAGAACACACGCCCGCACGCAGACGCCGTTTTTGTCTGACTAAACGTGAACCCGCACGCTGGATGGTTGACCACACACAAGCGTTAGCGCGTATGACCGCAACGCGCAGTGCGAATCCGTCCGTGAAATTGCCATTACCGGCCTCGCCGCCGGACGTGCCCTTACGCCTTCTTCCTCTTCTTCTTCATATTCTTCTGTTCTTTTCTCGTTCTTTTCCTGTTCATTTATATAGGTCCGTTCTCGGAAATCCTCCGGTCGGGTCCGGGTGCGGGCAGCTGCAGCGAGTCGTACAAATTGCATTGTAACACGTTATGATATATATATATATGTATGTATGTGATCCGCCGACACCCATTCTATAGGTATATAATATCCTCTCGCGCGGTTATGACACGCGTATCGTATTATTATGGTATGACCTATATATAACTGCAATGTACATACATATTGCACGCATGTATACACAAGTATAGGTATACACATTCTTTGATCATATAATATACCATATGGATGTAGCCATACCCGTTTTGCCTGTGTGTTTGATTTGGTGCATTTTTTGCGTGCACTGAAAATCTATAGAGACTTATGGTTATTACTGCGCATGTGTGAATAACTGATAAACCAATCTGAATTATTACGAGCATCAGGACGAGTGTAGATATGTATATCGTAGTCTGTTTATTCTCATAATATATAGCTAGTCCATTATATCTAAAAGCAACAAATATGTCAACTCTCTCAAAGCTCTGCCCCTGTGATATATTAACGATGATACACTGTCAGGCCCAATATGCATGTCTCACTGCAGGGAATTGTGATGTTTTCAAGACAAAAGGGAGGTCTGATCATCTGTATATACGTATACTTTATTGTATCGAGTGCAGTTATGCCCGGGAAATGAACTGCAATATCACCCTTCTTGTCTCCTGTCGAAAGTATCGCTGTGTAACAATATAATAATATAGTCTCGTCGACTTTAATCACTATGCTAATCGTGTTCCATTATAGGTACAAACCATCAAAAACGTATTAATCTATTATTATTATAACTTGCAATACGACCGACTGCAGGCTTCAGACCATGAAGTTTAGTGTTGGTGATGGCAACCCTGCAGTAGCAGGTATCTTGGATTCTCGTATGGATAATTTAAATACGTCTTTTCGCCTTGAGAAAATGGACCATACTTACAAATAAATTTAAAATTTACCCCTAAAAAACTTATTGCAAAAGAAAACTCTATCTGCACTGGTCGTGTAATGCACGGTAATTATTAATATTTGACGAATTCATTTTCGGAATCGTTTTTTTTTGTTTTGTTTAATAGCTATACAATATCATAAACATAATTTTATTTTTGAAAGATACTGAACTGTACAATTTAATTTAAGTCGTCATTTGATGTAAAAATAAGCCAATGGTCACGTTATCGAGGCTTTTCTCTTAATAAAAAAAAAAAAAAAATATCATATCATATTATATTTCACTCTCGTTTAGAGCACCAGCAAACTACTCGTAAATAATATATTATGGTCGAAGGTCTAGGTGAACACCACGTGTAGTATAGCCACATTCAATATACCGAGCAATTAATGCAAAATGCCGACAACTTTTCGAGGGGGCGAGCAATAAATTTCACACGAGACAGCGAAAAATGTCGAGATGTTTTCGACGCACCCGTCAATAGGGTCTATCCGAATAATAATATATTTTATTATGTTCACCGGCGTTTGTTTGCCCGGCACTTGACTGGTGCACTGCACTTGTGGTATAACCAGCGATCGCTTCGATGACGGAAATTTTTTATTGAAGGACACGAAAATCAATTTTCTAACTCGAATGTCATTACGAACTAACGACGAACGTATATAATATTAAATTATATATAAAATGTGTTTATACTTTATATATATACAATTATTGTATGAAAATCGAAAATTTTCGATATTTTTGGAAAGCAACGCGTAGGCTGCATAAGGTTCGATGACGGCCATCTTGTGTTATAATATTGTATACACGACAATATTGCTGATTTGGACATAACATATCATTATTGTCGTTGCAAACAATAAAAGGTTTATATGTCTATAGGTCACAACTGCATAGTAGGTAGATGCAGAGGCGCTAAAGTCCCGTCTAAAACGTGAAAATGATAATATTATGCTTAAAAATCATCTATACATTTACCCCCATCCATCTGCATCATAAATATGATGGCAGTGCAGATTTAGACATACCTACTCGGTTTTATAGATTTTGTTTATGCATCACATGATAACATTTTATAATCGATATCAGCTTATGAATATATAATATTATAATAATGAGACAAATCACATTTTATTATTATAATTCGGTGACAAAAAATGTCTGTTGATTTTTAATTACAGGTGAGGATTTTCAAGACTTTTGCGGCACAAATCGACTCAATCGACTGTTGGCAACAGAACTGACTGTTGTACGTAATCAAACTTTTGGTACGTTTTTCATTTTTTTTTTTTTCTGTCCGAGCCAAATAACGTAGTCACGCGCGTATTGTTTCAGTGAAATAATATTACAAAACGACTATATATCACGAGCAGCTAACAATATCGTCGTTATGTCTCGAACCACACCCGAAACACACACGCCAAACGAACTTATTCCGTGGCGGCAGGTTGGTGCAGGAAACATCGGTTTTTCGCATTACATGAAATATAGGAGCGGCAAGCGACTCTCGATCGATATATTTATATATATAACAACATCGTAGCTTGCACCGCCAATTATACTACACGACTACAGCCGAAACCAATATTATTACCCACCCCCACGGTCACCCCACCCATGTAATACACTCGCATACGTACAATAACATCAACAACGACAACGGTGGCCGCAGAAACTTCGGTGGCGATCCCAATAATAATAATAATATACGCGCAAGTGCGAGTGGGGTAGGTGTGCGCGCGTATATTATACTGCACGTCATACTCGCCCACCCGGCAAACAATAAATGCGACGACGACGACGACTATAATAATAATAATAGTAATAATTTATAATATCGTCGTTTCTCCGCGGCGTGCGTCTGGAGAATTGGCCACCGGACAAATTGTCAGCTATATCGGTCCCCGGGGTCGGTTGCTGGAAATTATTAACGGCGGCGGCGAGACGTGCGTGCGTGTGTGTGTGTGTGTGTGTGTGTGTGTGTGTGTGTGTGTGTGTGTGTGTGTGTGTTATATCTATATCTATATAATAGTATATTATACCCGTGTGGGTGTGTGGGTGTGATGGTTCTTCCCGACACGCGCGGCATTCGTCCTGCGGGACATTGCTGGACTCGGCGATGCGGTTCTCGCGTATAGTTTTATTATACCTCGTCCGTGTTATTATTATTATTATTATAGACGGTGCTTGTTTGATGTTCGACGAACGGTGTAGATGATGACGACCGCGCACACCGTCATGACGATAATAGTAATGATAACGAAAATAAAAAATTATAATTACTATGAAGAAGAAGACGACGACGGAAAAGAACAACCGAGACCTGTTGCGAAGCATAATCCGGCGGAGGGGACGTCCCGAATGTATAAGATTTAATTTTTACCTTTTTCATATATAAATATATAATATATCCGTAGTCTTAAAAACAATTTGATTGATTGTCAGGATCCACGTGAACCCTCTCGGTTTGCATTTAAAAACGTTTTATAAGTGCGATAGGACCAACGACCGATTAAAATAAATTATAATTTTTTTTTTCTTAGTGCAAACATGTACACTCATTGTAAACGTAATTTTTTAGACAACCACTGTGGCAATGGTGGGAAACACACATTTCATTCCAACTTGGAGCACGACTTCTAATCATTTACGGTCAACAAGTTCGAGCAGCTAACTGACGCGCAAAATTGTTCTATGACAGACAAGTTGTTGTGTATATTTTTAATTTTTTTAATTTTCAAAAAATGTATAGATGTTTGAATATAATATAGAAAAAAAAAACCTTGTAAAGGAGTACACTCGCCAATAGTTTTACGTTGGCCAAAATAATGAAATAAATAATAATTTTTGAGATGTTCATCTCGACGTGGTACACCCAAGTTACCTTAGCATTCGGGTTACATAAAAAATATGATAGATTTTTTTTTGGTTTTTCACACTTAGTACTACTCCTCGCGACTGTCAATATTATTATGATCACAAACGTGGGAGTCTCGAATGAGGCGACGATCTAATGACATGTTTCTCAGTGACTTTTGCAATAAAAACTTTGCGATGAGACTTTTAATTAAGCCCCCGCCATATCACCGTCAGGATTTCAGAACATTTGTACAGGTGAAAAGGATGCAATTTAATAGCTGAACGAGTCGATGCAAACGAGAAGACAATAGTTTAACCTTCAATATTAAGACATCTTGGACGGTATAAACGTAACAGCACATGCAGAGGCGTATGCAGGTTAATATATTTTATGTGTTATTAAATATTATTATTTGGATTGTTTAGACAGCTGAAGATTAATTTAAAATTTTTTATAATTGTGATTTATAATAAACTTGTTTTTTTCATAACAGCTAGCAAGTATTTTAGGCCCCAAAGTTTTCTTTTTCACACAGCTGCACCCCTGATGCCGAGTTCAAGATCCAGCACTGGTCGTACTTGTATTACGAGTGAAATAAAACGTAATTATGGAGCACTAATTTCAGATCCGATTTGTTTTCTAGAGTGTGTTTTCGGAAATCTAAATTATTACTATCGGTTTTTATATTATTGAGTTTCGTAATATTATACGAATAAATCCTAAATTCTCCTGTTTCTTAGTAGCGAAAGGTAAGCGAATGGACTGGGCACGTATGGCGTGCATATGACGTCCTACTACATGGCTACATGATGGATATAGCTCCCACTGGAAAACTGCGGTTTGGCAAGACACCCACAAGAAAACGGGAGAAAAGTGGTTTGACACGGCCGATGGTTCAGAATATATTATTCGGAGGTGGCTAAAGACTTAAATGTTTTGTTTTGAGCCCGTGGAGAAGAAGAAGAAGAAGACGAATTATACGGTCACTTCCGTCGGCATCGAGATCAAGACTGTATGCGGCGGCACTGCGTATAGCATGCGAACTCCGTCACGGTTAGGTACCTAACCAGTAACCACGGACAGGATACAGTTTTTCGTGGGAGGAACTCCGATTTAGCGGTATATTTCGTTCCAGCGGACTCCTCAAAGTTCCACGGCCGTATGATATCACGCAATAAATACACGTGTAAAGAAAACGCTCACACATGCGCGTGTAGAGATACTTTTGGCGACCGGACTGCATCGCCGCAGCCGCTGTCGACAGAGCCGGTTTTTTTTATATATTTTTTTCACCGGCTCCCGGGCACCGCACAGTTTGCACTTTGCTATATACCCGTCCACTACAACAAACACACACACGGTATATTCGCCTGCACGCTAAACCTGTTGAAAACCGTTTCGAATACACACCCCGATCGTCGCGATACAATAATGACCTTATATACCCGTTTTTTTTTTTTTTCTAAACGACTGCCCGACGCTGATTTACGGTAAATGCGTTCAACGCGTACTTACCAACGCGATTACACACACACACGCACGACCGCGATAGGAAGAAAAAACTCGATAATATTCCTATCGGACTGCGGGGAAAAAAAAAAGAAATCGAGTCCTCGGGACTTTACATATTATACACACGTCCAACATGTTACACGCTTGTTGTCAGAGAAACCAAACCCATCGGATCGAGCGTGCACCTCTTTAATATGAACGAACCAAATGTTTGTACATAATAACAATAATAATAATAATAATTACTACGGCAACGTTTTAATAATATTATTGTGATACACGCGTTATATTATGGTCTGCAGTTGTGTACCTATTGTGATGGCGCACATTATTTTCATTTTTAATGTTTTTGTAAATCAATAGATGCGAGCTCATTTGGATAAAACATTTTTTCTAAGAAATAAGATTAGTTATAATGAAAGGTTATTATAGGAAATAGAATATTTTTTGAGATGAAAAACCAAAAAACTACCCTAATATCAAATAATCAACTTTCTTAGGGAACGTCTTAGACATCGAGCATTAATCAATCTCGACCAAATTGTATACACATTATATTTTTAAACATATAATACGAGAATTTGGAGGCCTCTACTTCAAATTTCTAAACTCAAATAATAAAGACCACCCTATAGATTCTATAATATACTACCTCAGTTATGTATAATCACTGTTCATATATTTATTTCGAAATCCGTGACCGAATGGGCGATATAGGACACGTGACCACCGCGTAGTGGTATGAACCGCGCGCGAACCGTAGTTGTACCAATATATACCGCGATTACCCATATGCCTATACCTATATATTACACGAACCTTACACATAATATAATGTTATGTCATGCACGTGACGTATGATATATATCATATTATTATGGTGTTCCGACTGAGGTCGTAATTAAGAAGCGAATTGTGTTAGGCCAGCGAACCTGTCGGCCGCGGATTGCCTTTCGCTAATCTAATTTTACTGCTCGTTTTGATTATCGGTCGAGCGCGGCGACCGTTTGCGCAGCTCCCGCGACGACGCGCGCCAATAAATATATTATACGTGCTCAGCATGCCGTAAATTAAACGCGTATCGCCACACGACTCCTGATCCTGCTATGATCCTTTACATTATAAGGTCGACTCCGTCTCATATATATAGGTAAATGTATAATATTATTAGAAACAAAACATAACGAATATACTATATTATATTATTATTGTCATCACTCATCACTGTGGGGTTTACATCGGGTAAGAGTTTTGTTTTCAGCCGAAGCAGGGTATAGGTTTTTTGCACAAAGCAAAATAATAATATGGTACAAGAAAACTCTCACACCCTGTAGATACATAGTCGGAGGTTTCGTTAAAACTAGAGAGCGCAGGTTGATGGATCAAAGACCTATTTTCAAAATTTAAATTTTGCTCTAACTTCTCTAATATCCAAATTCCCAGCCCCCATCACTCCTCCTATTCCCTTATTAAATTTTCAACTATTTACTGTCAACTAATTATAATTTTTATATATAAATCGTAAATTGTAATAAACATTGCAACTTGGTGTATTGACACAATTAAGTTTAAAAAAAAAAATTCTAATTATAAAAGCTAAAATAATAATATGCATTCGAATAATGCACAATAATAATTGTTATTTTTTTAAATATATGTTTCTAGTACTATTCAAAGTGAAGATTCAGCTTTAAGTATCGAGCAGTTAATTATTGACAAAGTATTAAACATTTTGTTGAAAACTAAAATATAAAATACGATTTTCGAATTCTATTTAGTCGTGGAGAAATTAGCACCGACGGGCGACGCCCTTAAGGTAAAATTTATTATTTTTATATATTTTAATTAAGTTTGTATAGTTTGCGTACAATAGTCGTGGTCCGTGATTATTGATAAATCAGACAAATGTTTTTGTGTTATAATAATATACTATACCTATAATTAGTGTTTGAAAATTTCATGAAATTTAAAAAAATGAAATATTTCATGAAATATTTCAATGAAATATTTCAGTATTTTAATAAATTTTGTTTTTTTTTAAATAAGTTTTATTTTTATGTATAAAGTAAAAAGTTGTTATAATTTACTTTTATAATTTAATACTACTGAAACAATTTTTGCTATAAACAGCCGAAAACAAGACCCTAATATAGTATAAATAGTATAATATGTCAACCACGGCACTCATTGCATTAATAACAATGATTATACCAAGAACTCATGGACTGTACTGTCTGTACTATTAATAATTGATAAATAACAATCGTTATAATTTGTTTAAAAAAAAAAATACAATGTTTCACGTTTTTGTGAAATATTTCACCATGTAGTGAAATATTTCAAAATGAAATATTTCAAATGAAATATTTCATACTTCAAACACTACCTATAATACTAAACCTAAATGTATCCAATTATTTGTATGTGTAAGATGGATAAGCAATAAAAAACTAAAAACATGCAATAAAATATGATGCGATAAAATATATTCTGAAGTATCTGAGGAATATTTTAGGAATATATCAGAGTTTTCACCGAGGAAACCCCATCACCGCTGCAGCTTGTCTTCATAGTATGCAATATAACTATATGCAGTGGTGAACGTAGATATTTTCACGTTTTTTATAAATAAAAAACTAAACCAAGAGGGGGTAGGTATAATATTAAATAGGTAATCGTTGATGGTCAGTCGTGCGATGAAAATAAGAATTTTACAAACTACTGTTATAGGAGAACGCCTCACTATATATTCAAGTTTTCGATTTGTTACGATAAATTTCGTATTGAACATAATAAATTGATTGTACCTTTACATGTAAATCGTGTAAATAAAGTTGAATTTTAGAGAAGTACTTTAAATATTAGCCTAAACGCACACTTTATCTGTCGTTATTGAAATATATAATAAAGAGGTTCAAGATATGACGGTGGTTTTTGAAATTTAATACATAATATTAGAAGTGGATACTAGCAATTTGCACTCTAATCATTGCGATTATCACCATATTGTTGTTATGGCCACCGCGGTTCTCGAACACCGCGTTCGATTTGCCGATGATATCGAATTAGTCTTTCAATTTGTTCCCATCAATCCCATAAAGCACAGAGTGTCCAGGTACATGTCTAGTCAGTAATATTATTTATTCGCAAAAGCTAATTAGAGACGTGATAGTATTGTAATTATTAATAATTATCGACAAGACGTTGCAGGCAATTATTATTATTATTACATGTTCGTATTATTATCACGCTAAAACAATAATAATGTATTATGCGTAACGCGCGCGCGGGAGAAGATAAGTGAGCGAGGATTTTTAAACCCCCCTCAACATAGCCCGGGGAACCAGCGTTCCATAATCAAATAATTAATGGCACATTAAAAAGGGGGTTGAAGTGCGATTTTAATAACTTAAACGTATATATATATATATATATATTATGTTATATCCAATCGGCACGTAATAATTAATTACTTATTTTGTTTAAATATATAATACCGGATACGCGCGCTACGCATACAATAATAATGTGATGTATACACGATAGTCTATTTATCAGTGTCGAATTGACATAATTGATATTGGGAGTGCGGTCATTATTAAATATGATAACCCATCTAAATTGTTAAATTGTAAACACCAACTCTGTTACATCTAGCAAATAGACATAAAAACAATAATTGAGATTACTTAAGTCATAACCGCAATAAATAAGATTTTTGGTGAATTATTATACACAGTGTTGTGTATAGCAGAGATGAACGGCACTGTACCTATATAATTATGCTATTGGTAATATTTAAAAATTACAATAATAATAATAATATATAAACGTGAGTGATGCGGTCATGACATAATATAATAATTAATAATATATCTGCAATGGCGGCGGAGAGAACCTGCACTCGGATCCGCTGCACCGAGCCCGAGTGCTTTACTTTGTATATGTAATAATAATTGTAATACGTAGGTACACGCGACGACGATTTAATATACGGTGAACGAGATCGGACTTTTAAATACTACACCCTAAGACAACAGCGGGGTACCGGGAAACATATTATTATTATTATTAACAAACGAAAGCCCTTCCCATTTCCGTATGCAGACAACGGATCTAGGTCAAACAATTACACACACACTCGCGCACGCGCTTGATAAACAGTTTAGGTACATATATATACACGTGTATATTTTATAATGATATACGTATGTAAATAAAATATTATATATGATAATATTGTATATATTATAATTTATAATGATGTTTTATGCACTTGCACCGGTTCTACGCGTACTATCTCCTCCTCCCTGACCCGTCCACCTCCCTGAACTCTACCCCACCACAATATGTATATATAACACATATAATATTAAATTATGTACTTCTCGCACACACACACACACACATATATATGACGTATAAGTACATAAATAATATTATTATATATCCATCGAACGTATAAATACGGCCGCCGCGGTGCGACCACGGATGCAGATGACCGGGGTAGATAGGGAGGGAGGAAGAGGGCGTTCATTTGAATAAAATTTAAATATCGGTGGCGACCGTGCCAACGGACTCGCTCGATGCATAGACCGTAGTGTAAACCTTACCGTAGGTCAGTTTTAGCCCGACCGCCGCGGTAGTTTAAATATTAATAATAATAATATAATAATATATGTAAATCCGCACACAATAAGTGTGATGTGCACGCGCAAACACACATGTCCACCGCAGCGTACGATAATAATCAACGTTTTACAATTCTAGATAAACTCAATAAGCATTTACGACGATATTCCGTCAGCAGTCATCTCTCGTACACCTATGCGCATATATATAGTTATTATTGCAGTTATCTACAAAGTGGGTATATTATATTTTTATATTATACATAATTTTATTATCGCTTGTGTCGTTTTGACGTGACAATTGACGATATACGAATATACCAAAATTATTATTATTATTATTATTATCAGGTAGGTTGACATTGTGGTCGTTTATATATTTTATAACATTGTATTAGTATATTACACAGTAACCTTACCTAACCCACGGCCACCGCTGACTTCTAATCATAATATAATGATAACAATGTACTACGATTTCGCCTTATATACAGATATCTACTACGGGAAGTATTCAGAGCGAGCGAGTCACTGCGTCGATGATGAACAGTCCTGCATGATCTAAAAAATAGTAATTATCTTATTAATAAATTATCTAATTATCTTATTCTGCAGAGGCGTGTACAGAATTTTTTTCGGGGGATTTAATTTTTGAGAAATTTTATCTCAAAATGATTTATTATTATTAGTGAACTTTTTTTGTATTGTTTATTAACGATGAGGGGTACACCAACTAATACCCCTCCCTGGATACTCTATTGCAATAGACTAAACTCGATAAACAGTTTCGTGTGATAGTTTTGGAGTCATTTGCGCACAAGTGTAGCTTCGACATACGACAATCGTATTATACGTACAATATTATGTACCTACGTTATAAGTAGGTACACTGCACACGCATATATTATATTATTATCATAAGGACACACACCTATTTATCTACGCCTGCCTACGCGCGCGATTTATACTTTGCGTGTAGGCATATATATATATATATATATATATATATTATATATTATATATATATAATAGTATATAGGTATTATACATTATATTGTTGTTATTAAGTGTGCGTGGAAGAGCCTGCTGCAGGACTATGGTCTATGAGATGACACGAAAAGATCGAGAATCGTTCGATGGTGAAACGACGATAACGCGTTTATACTGTACGGCTATTAGTCTTACCGCCATTTGAAACCTTCGCGAGATAAACACATTTTAAATGACAAAAAAATAAAAAAATAAAACGAAGAAACCCATCACTACCTACCTACTATGCTTTTTACAAAAAACCTGTTTCTATCTCCTTAGATATATTTACATGTATATGCATATGTGTGTGTTGTGTGTGTGTGTGTATTCTTCGTTATTATATAGGTACCAACGGATTATACGATTATATCTTGCTATTACATCTATACACCAAGTCGATTGAGCGAATTTTGTTTTCACGCCAAAGAGTACACATAATATATTATAAACCGCTAACACATATTATAACGACTAGGAAACAACTATGTATTCCACCTATTGTGAACTGAAAGGCACGCGCTGAAGAGTTTATATGTATATATTTTGTTTTTACAGAAATTAAAATCGTTTAATACCATACAAGTTTTTCAAAAAAATCGTTTGAAATGTATATCTATAGAACGTTTCGTCAAACTTAGGTTTTAAACTTCCACAAAATGTTACACTGGCTATAGGCAACACAACAATAGCACTGCAACAACAATATTCAAAAAACGAAGATGAAAAAAGACGTTAAGGGTAATCATATATTGTAATGCAGCACTGACCATTATTATAAGGCTTAATTATGGCTTTATGTTCAGTAAACAATTTTTGAAAATTCTTCCCAACTCGAAATAAACTATATAGGTTGGTAATATTAATTTTTTTTTATTGATTTTAAACCTTAATTAACAATGGCCATAAAGGTTACATTTTTCGCATTTAATTGAGTTATAAAAATCTTAAATCCTATATGATGGTGTTTGAGTTTGATCCAAATGCTGCATGAGTGCATCTATATATTATAGGATATTGATTATGTTAAGGTTGCTGAGTTTAAGAAAAAAATGAACTTTTTAACTAGTTACTGCAGTGTGCTGGATATACGTATTAAAAAAAAACCCCACGGTCCTCACCTATATATATATATATAGAAACTCTCACACTCGGAGGCAAACAATACATAGATATGTGGGAGCGTTTATCAACTTTAACTTTACTATTATGTATTTATAACAAAAGACTGTTGTATATATTCATTATTCATCAATAGATTTACATTTCACGTAATAGATACTCTAAGATGATGCGCACGCCTTAACAGCTGACGTGCAGTGTTTACGTTGCGCGTTAAAAACTGCTGCAGGATGTGGATGCATCGCGGCTGCAGCAGCAGAGGCATTGCACGTCGGGATGACGCTGTAACTAGCAGGGTCAAATGACGTATAATAATATAATATAACTTCAAGTATGATAATAATAATAATGATGAAATATTTTTGTAACCGAGAAACCTATATAGCGGTGCATCATCGCGTGTACCTACTTATATATACGGGTACGAGTTGATGTGCGACGTTCACACCGCGGGATACGCGTCAGAAGAGTGGGACAAGACGAGCGTGTGTGTCATATTATATATAGTATGTTTTTAATGTTTTTATACATATAGGTTAGGTTATTTCTGCTGTCGCAGCAGGTATATTATGTATATAGGAGGGTTTTATAATTACGGGGTTGAGACGCGTCAGACTTAATATGAATGTGCATGCATGTGAGTGTGTAAGTCGCGCCGTCACACGTAAACACACATATTTTGTATATTATGCATATAATTCGAGTACCTACACGCGTCCGTAACGTTATTATAACCGGAACGGACGTACGTCGGACGTATATTAGCCGTTGGCCGTTTGCTATATTCGATGTATATTATATTATTATATTGTGTGTGTCTGTACCTGTATAATATATGTATATACTTCATGGACTGAGATCGTAAAACTCGCGCGCGTACGGTGCGTAATGGTAATAATATGATATTATAACGATATAATATGTGGGCACGGGAAATAATAAAATTCGTCGGACCGTTAAATGAACGGGAATGAAATTAAAAAATCACGCAGGGATAACATATAACAGTACGCGCTGACGACATTTTTCGCACGAGAGATATGGAGGTGCAGCTCACGCTTATTTTCAATACTTCTATGAATATGAAAACAGACGATTGAGCGCGCTTATGTAGAGTGGAATAAATTACAGTGAAACACATAATGAATAAAGAATTATGCCTTAAGCCAGAAAACTCGAGAAATACACTCGACATACCTACCTATATAGACTAGGAGAAGCACACACAACCAGACCTCAAATCAAACATCAACTCCATTTCCTCAGGGAATTAGTCATACAACTTAATATAAGAACTAACTTTAACGTAAACAATTTGATGTGATAATTATAACGTGGATTAGAACTATAACGGCCTAGAAGCCGATGTAACTAAGATAAATAAAAACATTTTAAAAACAACAGGCCTATAAAAACCTAAAACGATAGAACCTGCCACCGTTCCTCTCTACAATCAGACAAAATTTTTTTATTGAATAAATATTTGCGAACGAAATTTGACAAATCCATCATGCATCGTATATTATGCAACGAGTTAAAGTTGCGATACGTGACACCATTACAAAACAGTAACATAAAAATAGATTATCAGTAATATATTATACTAATATGCTTTTACTGGACATATTATATTACGGTCATCCACGTACATACATATACACGTAATTAATTATAATATCAAATTAACACTAAAATATAAAAGACACACCGTGTCAAGTTCAAGAGTTCTGGGCCAACAACAACCTATAAGTACACTATATAAGAAAATCCGGATGACTCTAAATAATTACACTAGTAATACTAAACCATGTAATATCAATATACAATTTTGCAATAGGTTCCGATAAATTGTATGAGTAGGAGCTCATTATTTGAGCTTTATTTTCTGAAAGTCCCTATACTTGCGTTTAAAATTATTATTTAAAAGGCTCTAAAAACCCTTACTAGATTACACACATACATATCGTATATGCGTATATAACTAACTGCCGGTAAACCGACTTCGTGGTTGCATAGGTACCCGTATAAGTGTGTAACCATTAACCGCGAACTAACCTACGATGATGTACGGTGTTATATTATATAGTCATAAGTGGAGCTCGGTAAACTCATCATTTGGAGAGGATTAAGTCGTGAAACTGGAGGGTTCTATTTTTGCATAAACTTTATTATTTGCACGAATAAGGTATGATATCGTATGACTCGTAGGAAAAATTAAAATTAACGGGCTTGAATAAAATATATAATTTACACGAATTTACACGAATTTACAATATTATACCTACTGCAGTTTTTGAATATTATTAATTAATAAATTGTATACAAACATATATAAACACATTACAGACGCCACGTTATTCATTGTATCGAGTATATTGAGCGGTGAGGATTTTAGGTGTCTGTAATTTTATTTTCGAGAGGGCTTAGTTCCTCTAACCTCACGTACAACTCCACCAGTGTCGTATATAATTATAGTTATATGTATAGTTTAGGAATTTCAGTCGGTACTGCTACTGCGACGGATTAAATAATATAATACTTTGAAAATCAGCTGAGACGGCTTGAGATCAAGAAAAACAAACATGCTATGCAAGATAGATCCGAAAATCCAGAGGTCGTTAATGTATATTATATAATATAATATATATAGTATACCTACGTGGTAAATGGTGAAACTTTAAAACACCATTTCGTATTTTCCGCCTGAAAACGCACACTGAGTGCGTCTGACTACCGTATGTGACCTGTCCACGGACATTATATATTAAACCCGGTTATCTGGTATCTACCTATATATTTCATTATAATACAACAGTTGCCGATCGTTTTCCCAGAACGTCCATTTCGATATGCGTTACATTTGTATTATTATATATACGAAATATAAATTACGAAACGCGCTAGGATAAAATTATTTAATAACAGTGTGTGGCGTGACTTTACAACTGTACGGAACAATAATAATGATAATGATGATAATATATTGTACGTACCTTAGTTTTATCTCTTAATAACGATTAATAATAATACGGTAAATCGTTTTCGGACTCCCGAGCGCACATCTCACTACCGTATATTACATTATTATAATTTACATAAGACGTATCAATAATAATAATAATATATAACATACAATATAATATCGTGTGTCGGGTATACGTATTTGAAAAAAAAAAAAAAACGTAAGTACACCCGCGACGGCGGCGTTCAGGTATTCGAAATATTTTCGAGTTGGCCAAAATCTCCATGTGCGCCGCCTCCGTCTCGTCAACAGCAGCAGAAGGGTGGCATTCCGTCGTGTAATAATAATGATAATAATAATAAAATCTAAATAGGTATAGACGATAATAACATTATGTTTTATACCTGTACCGTAGTATTATAATGTATATACCGTGGTGGTGACGGTGGTGTGTAATAATAATAATATATATTTTATCGGGTGCGCGCGACGTATGGATGAGAAGAAAAAAATAACAAAGAATTTTAATAACAACGCGGTGTGGGCGGCGGGACCTGCTGTTGGAGATCAATTAACCGAACCGCGCGTATCTCGTAGCGCATTATAATAATAATGTACGCGCAGACGGAGTGGCCGAGGCGGAGGGCGCGGACGGACCGAAACCCCTTCCGGCTAATCCGCGTGTAATAATTTATCGGGGCGCGCGCGCGCGCTCGCGAGCAGCTCGACCCCGGCCCGACGGACCTATAGCATCGATGACCACGGGCGACAACGACCACGACCGCGGTCCTGCCACACCGTATACCAACGATGTATTATTATTATTATTATTAGGCATGCAGCTGGTATATATATACATGCAATGTGACTGCGGGCATTACAATATTATTGTTATTAGGAATGATGTATAAAATTCGATTTAGTTTTACGTCACACGCGTTTAAGTTTATTTATTATTATTATTTTAGTTTTAATACGAACCGCACTGGTCCGCATAATATAATGTGTTGTTATGTATTGTTACTTATTTTTACTCGGCCGGCATAAGCATTTACATCAGTGGTTCTCAACCGGCGTGTGTCACGACAAATCAAGTGCTCGCCGTACCGTGTGTTGCCAAAAAAAATTGTTCAAAGTGTAAAATTTGTGATAAGAAATTATACTGATAAGTGATGGTAAGTACCACAGATCATAAATACAATAGGTATAATTATGAAGATAGTATCATCATTCTTGGTTTACATAAATAATATTATTGGTAGTAATAATATGACATTTTATTACTGAAAACGTGCAAATTGCAGCTTATTATTATGTAAACTATCTGTGTGTTCACAATATTATGATATAACTATATTAGTCATTGTAATTATTATTGTCGAACTATAAAAGTTGTATGCTGAAAGTTCTAAATATATTTAAAAAAAAAATTAAACTGCATTAGTCATTCGTGTGAAATATAGTTTCAAAGTTGGTAAATACTAAATAATCATATACTTATCAGTTACTAATGAAATAAAATTCTTGCATGAAATGTTTGTTAAACCATATTATAATATGTTTATACTCAAATCTATTGTATACCATTATATACATAGAGATTCCGTTCGAGGGATGATAACAATTTCGTTTATTATATATATATGTACCTACGAATCTAGTATGTATATTGTATATACTATATATCCATGTTTAATGTGTACCTACTTGGCTACTTATCATATATATATACGAGCGATAACGAAAAATCCGAGAGATTTCGATTTGTATAGTTATTTAGCTGTCAAGGGTACTCATAAAATAGTGTATTGATGAAATTCACTGCAGGAGTACTAAGGATGTTCAGTCCCCTGAAATTTGATCCTAGTGCCCCTTAATCCCGCAATTACTTAAATAACAATTAAAAATCATTGAAACGCGTTTATGGGTCAAGATAGACCACCATCGAATGATAAATAATATTATTACCATCCACATCGAAAGGTATAACCCGCCAAGTAATCGTCAACAATGAAACTATTTTTTTTAAAACGCGTCGAACACAAGCGAAGATTCATAATTTAAGTTAAACATCTAGAATAATAATTAATAGTACTCATTATCAAATAAAAATGGTTTGTTTTGCATAAAATGTATACACATTATGATTGATTTGAATTTATAATTAATTTAATTGGAGAGAGCAAACGTGACGGAGGTAATAATCACAGTAAACGAGGAATGCGAGAGTCACGGGTCTGTTTCCTCCAAAATTTCTTTGGTGCTTAAGCCCCTCCCTCCCTAAAATTTTTCGTTGGTTTGTACGCCAAGATACAAACACTGCAGACACACGCACACGCACAAACCTTATACCGCGGTATACGACGTGTAACCATTAACCAATAATAGTCACCATGTACAGAACTAACTACACAATAATGTAATATTATATTAAAATGTATATTGTTACAGTCGGGTACGTCAACTATATATACATATATACTAATCCCGAGTTGGTGTAAAACGGACAAAGGACATCTTATGTATTTTATTACAGTCGGAACCGACTCGGACGCGGCCTACAATTTTAGGACACTGTGCGGTTGTCGCTTCTAGTCCCGAAGACGATTTGTTTATGTTTCCGTTTCGTTTTAATACTGTACACACACACACACAACATGTATAATATATAATATATATGTAGAGAGAGAGAGAGTCGCGTGTTCTCGGCATATCCGACGATGAGTACCTAGCTATATATACCACGATGTTCAAGCGACCGTCATATCGAACCATCGAATCTGTAAAAACTGGTTTTCCGTACTGTACGATATTCGTCAATTATACCTACATAGGA
Source organism: Diuraphis noxia (assembly GCF_037042655.1). Classification (NCBI taxonomy): domain Eukaryota; kingdom Metazoa; phylum Arthropoda; class Insecta; order Hemiptera; family Aphididae; genus Diuraphis; species Diuraphis noxia. Next base: position 5,993,826 of record NW_028301715.1, on the reverse strand, counting down.
ACATATTATATGTATATAATATTATTTTAATACACACGTGTTGTGTTTTTCGTTTTAAAATATTATGCATTCAAAACTTATGATAATTATATACGACGAGTATAGGTCCGGAAAATATTGTTGAAATTACTTAAAACGGCAAGCGATTGTTATGATATTATATAAACGAATTTAAAATTTACCGCACCAAACGAAAACTTACAGTAGTGTCAGTAATAAAGATAATATGAAATTGTTTACGGGGAGATCCATTTTTGACGTTAGTCACTCATCTCTATATTATTATAATTAACTAAAACGATAACTTTTTTGAAAATATTTTACGTCGTTACAAATCAAATTTTATATATTGTATTCTTATGAATAACTGCATACATATTTATAAATGCATGTTTCGAAGCAGTATATTGTTAAGAACCTTTTCAACTTTATAGATCGAACACGATCTGTATTAAATACATTTTTGGATAATTACTCATTTAGTTATAAGTTATAACTTAAAAGTATTTGAAAATCTGAGGGCAATAACAAGACATATCCATATTTTGATAAAAATTAGTTTTTGATTGCACATTATCAAGATAAAAAACAGCATTAATTAAGAATGGTTTTACTTAAATTTGTTTACGGCTTTACGCTAATATACTTACTTATTCACGTTTTGAATAAAACGTTTCTTTCGCTCCAATGTAGGTTAAATACCTACTAACATAAACGCGTTAGAATTTAAGTTTGACGATGGTTGACGATACCAAGTTTTGCACCAAAACCGCATTTTTCTGACTCGTTTTGGCACAAAAAACAATACAGATACCGTAACATTGAAATTTTTTTTTTATTAATTGGCATATTAAATAGTATATGAATACGTGTATAACTCGATTTAAAACAAAATTAGCGTTTTGAATTGTAACTAATACCTAAGAATTAACGACACAATTTTTAATTGGCTAAATATGTACATATACACAGCATTGCGTGTACCTTCACGAGACATAATTAATGTTAATGACGTTGGAAAAATATATTATTTTATCTCGATACAGAGTACCTATAAATATAAATACATAATTTCTTGGATCTTTATCATTCGTGAATAATGAATGTAGTATTATAATTTAGTACCGGTACTGGTAGATGGTAAGTTGTAGTAATTCATATTGGCATGATGATATTGTCTAAGACGTCTGTCTCTGAAATAGTCTATATATTTACAAAAATGAATTCAATGATATAATATTGGTCATTCTGTGTTTCAAAAACAGCTGCGATTAGTGGGTCGTATATGATCTATATTAATATTTATACCGGGCACGACAGAAACCTACGGGTGCCCACTAGAAATTCTGCCAAATAGGCGTCCAAACTAGGCCTTCGTGCCTACTCCCGGACATAGCGCCATACGAAAAATAAAAAAATAAAAATTATTCGTCTTGTATAATAAATTAATCAGAATCGACACTGATAAAGTGATAAGGAATTATATGATAAGCATAATATAGGCTGGACATCTTTGATAAAGTGATTTGCCATTTAATTTTTTTTTTTTAGAGGAGAATCATTATGACCATCATTATACCAAAATAGGTAAAACATTTTATATTTATTATCTTCCTCCAAAAACAAAAAATTTCCGCTAATTATTGTTATCATTTTACAGTGTCCTGTTTACATTATCTGCATATATTATGCAGTTATGGGTGTCGTATACTTTTGTTTGTTTATTTTTTTAAAAGAATTATAGGATGAGACGTATCTTATCACAACCGCTATCCACAGTGCGTTTCTTGTTTGTTTATTTTTATGCTTCGTTCGTATAGCTATTATTATAATTTCGAAATAATTTTAAAAAAACAGTGATAATACTCGACCCGTCGCTGGGTATATATATATGGAATGAATATGTTATATAGTCATACGACGACGGCGACGTATAACAATATAATATTATAATATATTCTCCGCTAGAACTGTGTGCATTGTGTAGGTACAATATACATTATACATATAAGTGGCTATAACAATCAATAATTATTCATTTTATTAGGTAAATTATTATTTAAAATTTCAATTCCGCGTGCACCGCCGCTGCAGGAGCAGAAGGAGCTGCAGGATTCATCTAATGAACTCTGCCTACGTATTATTACCGTCATCGCCGCCGTCGGATTCGTTAACGATATCAACTGTGGGGTCCATTTCTACGGCCCCCCGATTTTGTTCTTGTGATATCTCCGGGAATAGTTGTGCACAAACGACCGGACTTCGTGCACATTCGTGCACAAACGATGCACAAACGATCTGCCCAAACAGAATTCAAAAATTCCAAATCGGGGGGGCTGCCGTTTCTACGGCCCCCCGAATTTGATTTAGGGATAATCCCCCCTGTATTTGTGCACAAACGACGGGACTTCGTGCACATTCGTGCACAAACGATCTGTCAAAACAGAATTCAAAAATTCCAAATCGGGGGGGCCGTAGAAATGTACCCTCAACTGTCCACCGGCCATTGAAATCATTAACGAAAAACTAGTTCGTAAAATATAATATAGATATTATTATTATGTATAGGAAATAGCGGTGAATTTCATATTCCGAAGCACAAAAAATACAATATCAGATGTATAATATATTGGTAGTGCTCGAGTACCTATATATATACAATATACGTTATAAACACGATACTATCAAACCGGTCACACGCAGTAAAGGTACTGCTGCATTGTACGCATGTTACATTATTACTATATCGTTTATTATTTCTTAAACGTTTCCATTTTCGTCGAGCCACGGTAATATGTTATATTAAGTTTATAAGTATATATATATTTGAAAAAAAATGCATACATACCTTAAATATATTTAATATACCTACAAGTATATATATATATATATATATATATATATATATATATATATATATATATATTATATAATATATTATATATTTAGATGCGCGCACGAGGTGTCCTTCGTTAAGCTTTCTCTCTTTTATAATATGTACCCATCGTATCCATAGATGTTTAAGTCGCCCGCGGGTACCCATTTGATTTTTACGAATTGTTATCCGCTTGTTTTTTTTTTATGAAAAAAATTCGGAAAAATGTTTGTTTACGAAACATTACGCGAGCGGTGTCGAAAAAACGTTGTGTTTTGGCAAACACGTGATTCTAATGTATTAAAAATTAATTAATGTTAAAATTATTATTGTGTTTTTTTGGATTGCAACACGCGGTACGCATGCGGTTCTCATCGAAGTATGCAAAATGATTTTTTTCAATTTTTACACAATTTATTCGTGCTCGTTTTTTTAGTCATTCACAATTTTGGTGACAGAGTTTTTACTTCTGTATTTTTCTAGTCTTATACACCTCGAACATGACTTAATAAAAATTCAAGGGGCGAGAAAAAATTCGAATTGTTGAGGTCTTCGAGTTGTCGAGATGTTTAACATAATTTAAATAATTTGTGATGTTAATATAATATCAGCTACTCGTAAGCATTTTGGCTCTATACCCCCCCCCCCTGCACTGGTCTAAAATCATCTTAAATATGTATTATTGATTCTTTATTATTAAAATATCATTAATAATAATTTGATTGGTCCAAATATAATAGCTATGTGATCTGTTTTTTATTTATAAAAAATTAATGTTTTTATTTATTTTTTGGGCATATAAATAAATCGAAATCGCGATTCGTCATCTTAAAAATCAAATAACAAAATCACCAGCTTATTTCGTCACTTCGCATATTTTCACGGACTCATCGCATATATACGTTCTAACGCGACATAATATTATAGCAATCGTAATAATTACCTAGTCTCTTCGTAGTTTGTATAATAATAATAATAATATATACCTGTTATAAAAAAAATACTTATCGTGTATATAGTCCAAGTGCCAATATATAATAACATACACTTTGATATAGGTTGGTGCACGATTGGAGGGGGAGGGAGCGAGGGAGCTTATAGTCGTCGTCGTGTGAGAGCTGAACGTGTGTGTGTAAGTCGTTATCTGTACACAGCCATCTCTGTCGGAGTGAAAGCCAACGACGATATAGTAATATGTACGACCCGTGTCGGATTGTCGCCATCATGCCCGAAAACGCATCGGTGCAGCGGAGGCGGTGGGAGCTGGGAGAGACTGCTGACCGAGTATGTGGTAACAAAAAAATGACGATGAGCCAGGACGGCCGGGGATGTATATATTATTATTATTATGTAGTTGGCACCCACATTATTATTATTTTAAATCGCCGCCGCCCGTCTTCGGCTGGATTCGGTGGGTTCGAGGACTTGGTGCGGGAGATGTTTATCTGAGTCCTTTTTACGCGGGACGGGTCCGGAAAGGTGTCTGGACGGCAAATATAATAATAATAATAATATTGTAATCGTCATCGGCGGTTTAATATAAAAATATTATTATAATACACATTATGACGAACGGCGTGCACATAGACCCGCTCGATCTTTGGGTGGAACAGGATGAGAAGGAGGTGGAGGAGTAGGAGGCGGCGGAATTTTTCCACCCGTCGTCATCGCTGCAGTGCGTATACGCATATTATTATATAGGTGTTCGTTATTTTTCCTCATTGTATCGCGTGTATTAAATATTATTTTACCGTCCTAACCCAACCTAGCTATCTGTACGTTTTCACGTGATGACGAGACGCCGTAGGTACTTACATTCATAATATATAATAATATTGTATATACTATGTACGAACGATAGCGCGCCAAAGAAGCAAATGTCGTCGTCATAATAAAAAATAGAATGAGCCAACGAGGAAAGAAAAAAAAAATATTAGTATATGAAAAAAACAACTGACGCGCAGACCTCTGTGGGACGATGGCGTTCGGGACGAGGCCATCTCCTAATCCGACGGATTATATATTTTATTATATTATTTATATTATATTATGTTATATTATACTCCGCGGGAGCCTTTCAAACGAGCGTTTTTTCTAGCAGTGCGTTGCGTGAAAGCGTCGTCGACCCCCCCTCCCCGCCCCACCAAACAATAGCCAAAACAATAACAGTAATATAACGATGATAATAATGTTTCGCTCTGGCAAAGGGGTGAGTGATGTGCAGCGTGATTAAACGGCTGAAAACGTTTCGTATAATAATCTTGTAAGGTAAAAAAACAAAAAGTTGAGCGTCATCTGTCATCTACATTAATATTATAACAGCATATAATATTATGTTTAGGTATCTCCTACCTACGAATCACCCTGACGGAAAAACTGCAGCACCTTACGATGTATGTATATCATATAATATGATTATTCAGATTATTAATTAATACCATTATTATAGTTTATTATAATCATAAACGTGCGCTGTCTTTATAGATCTTTTCGACACGACCCAATTATTATAAAATCCGTGTTAAAATATAATATATTATTATCATTATATTACCATATGGAATATATTATGTTGCACGTGTAGTGTCGACTTATTTGTACATTACGGTATTATTTAACTCTGTTTTTTAACGTGTGAATTTATTTTTGTGACCATAGACCTTATATTGTATAATATACGAAGTCCGCGCTCATTAGGTACCTTATCATTATATATCTTTAGATATTTTTCAAACGTATATAATGAAAAAAATCACAGCATTTCCTCGGTATAGATGATCACGGTCGAAAGTCGGTTTACAGTTCGACCGATCCATTTGAAAATAATATTGTACCATTTTATTTTAATAAGATGAATATACGTCATAGTTTTTGAGCGTATACATCTATATTGTAATATTTTGGTTAAAGTTCTACCTGCAGCAATATATGATATGATGATGCTTATTAGGACGTGTGCCTATAATATATATAAAAATATAATATGATGTTAAAAATTGTTTATGAATTTTATTTATTTACTTGGCCAAGGCTGTTGTACAGGTGTCACTCCCCCTCAAAAAAAAAAAAGTCCTAGTAGGTTTAGGTACAGGCGGTTATAGCTCTGGTACTAAAAAACGGCGTGCACACAAACACACTGTGGCACACGTGAACAAAATTAAAACGCATCACCTTGAGGTGACTATCTCGAAGTGCACCGCGACGCCAGTCGCCTGCACCAACCGGTTATACCCGATACGCGCCGCTGCCGATCGGTTTTGCAACGTACACACATACGCAATATTTGTGCATGTGTGTGTGTTGTGATGTCGGCGGCCTACAATAATTTTGCAATTTAATTGCAATTTTTTTTTTTTTTTTGTCCAATTTTAATCTTCCCACGGGCTATTTTTTGCGTGTGTACAACAGCGTGCGCATTTACGTGTACACTGCATATTATATACGTGCCACGGTCGAACGCACGTTGGTAAGAAGCCAAAAAAAAAATAATAATAATAATAAATAAATATAGAAGAAGAAGAAATATAAAAAGACCCGATCGCGCGGCGGCGGTGGCGTCGTCGTCATCGTCTGAAGGTATTTGCCTTTTAAGGGGGTTGGCCCCGTCGTAGTGTGTGTACTTATCTCTTGAAAACTATATACATATAGTGCGTACTGCAGTGGTGCTTGGGGCTATACACCGTGGTTCGACCACTCCACGATGACGCGAACACTGCCGACGTCGTCGTGTCCGGACGGGTTCGGCAGAGTCATCGTCGCCTTGTCATAATAATAATAATAATGTATTATATTATCGTTCATGTGTGTTCTTGCAGTAGGAGGTTAAAAACCCGACGAGTGCTATACCGCTGGCTGAAACAGCTCTTCAAGTTCGAAAATCGTTTGTGTACCTATATATAGGTCCTATCCGCTTTCGGGTGTTGTGTGTGCGTGCGAGTGTGCAGACTAGTCGCCGCAGCAGGGTTACGCACTCATATAAAATTTAATTTTTTTCCACATCATTCAGCCAGGTGACTAATTTTTTTTAACGCATCAATTTTAGGTAGGTACACGCGTTATGTGTGAGCAAGAGTTATTATATATTCACTCACTCTTTTATTTTGCTTAAGTGTGCAATGATAATAATAACAAAAATATACTTCTGAGTGTATACAATCATTAGTGATCGTCGTTATTATATAGTGCAAACACTATGAAATCGAATGATGAAATGAAAAATTTACTTCAGCTCGTTGAAAGACCACAAATGTGTAGGCACAAATCTATTAAAATTTCAGACTATGTAATATTATAAGCATTGACGTGAGTATAGTGAGGGGGACTCTCACCTTACACGTATTTTCTTATAGCTAAGCCCTCTTAGCCTCCACTGCGATTTTCGTCTTTGGAAAATACGGTGATATGTAATTAATAATTATCTACTATATATTATTCTATTTTCTAACTCGCCTTGTTCACGTGATGCGTATAGTGCGCGTAATATGTATTACAGTAATCCACTGACGGTGACAATTAATTTTATTTCGCATATAGATATTTGAATACGCAAGACCATAAAAATCGTCAACGAATTACGTCTTAAGTCCTGACCTAGCCGTAATAGTAGTGAGAGTTTGTGAAAAATATTAATAAGAGTGCAGCTGAACAACTCTGACCTTGGAAAATAGCTCTGAATATATATAGGTAGTGTAATGATTCATATTCTTTACTGGATACAAAGATTTTTGTATTTTTATATACGAAAAGATTGATGCCATTCAAGTACGTCGATCGCATTCAGCTGTTATCGTTCACCGTCGCATTTAATTTTATTTCACGTATAAAACGCGCCAAATAAATAGGTACTATTTGACTATAATATAGTATACTTTTTATACTTCTAGACTAGAAGGCTGGTCACCAGTTACCGCTCAAAAATCGTCAACGTTCTAAAGTATCCTAAACAGGCAACGAGCAGCCAATAAGTTGTACCTACGCGAGTTAACGTGCAGAATTTGTGGAAAAAAATTTTAAAACTGCAGCTGAACAATTGTGACCATACAACATATTATAAAGTATAATATAGATTTCGTATTGGTACGTCGCCGTGTCTCATAATATTTACATAGGTATAATAATATACCGACGAGTCAAGTACGTCGAGTGCATTAGCTTTAGCTATTATAATATATTATTATTATTTCTGTATATATATATATATATATATATCGTGCTGTGTTCTAACCGTAAATAGCGACTGCGTTTCCGCATACTCAAATCTATATATATTATATCGGTGTATTGTAATATGCTTAACATTATATTGTGTGTGGATAAATATATATATATATATATATTATAATATTTACAACAAAAACAACTACTGCCATACTACTACTACAGCACAAACGACGGCAGCGTGTGTTAAACGTGTGAAAAATTTAAATAACACGTTCGGTGCGCGTCTGCAATATAATATGTATTAACGCATAATATATGTTTAAGCAGTACCTATATAATATAACGGTTCATAATCAGCTAATAAAATACACGCGCGTTGTTCCCGGTAATTATTGACCATTACCATAATATACCTAGGTACCTATAACAACACATAACATCATTAACTCGTAAAATTATCTCGTGTATATAAAATATTGTTCATCTGTTTTATGGGTTATACAGCAGCTAGCTAGCAGAACAACGAGGTGGTCGTATTAAGAACATTGTTGCGACACTGGTGCACCATATTATAATGGTCGGTTATAACAACAACAACAATAATATCATAGAAATCTGCGTGTCTCGCGCCGATTAATCGTCAGCTACCTATACGATAGAGGTAGGGAAAATGTGTCCAATGCGGCCACCCTAAGGTTCAACACATGCAGTGTCACATTTTAGGATTTAATTTTTTTTATGAAACTTTCAAGATTGTCTAGTTGATATTTTCAGGAATCATAATTTCCAATCAGAAACAATTTTAAACAAATAAATAAATAGTTATTGTCATTTTTTTTTAAAAGTACAAAATTATTCACTTTGCCCACCTAGGTGTTCAAAGTGGTCAGCCCATGTCCACTTTGAGTTTTGACTGCCGGTTTAAAATTTCTATTATTATTCATTATTTTATAATATTTTCATAAATGTATGTAACATGTATATAATATAACTTATATTGTATTCTCACAACAACTTTTCTTTGATAAATAAGTAACTTCATTTCAAGCTTTGTGTTTCTTATTAATTTTTTTATAATTAATTAATACATTAGTCAAACTTGGTATTTTTTTGGTGAGTAACAAAGCTGTTTTATAAAATAAACATATTATTAACCTTATTAAGCTTTTGAAAACAAATAAACAAATAAACGAATAATATTTGATACATAAATCATAGTAGTGACCACTTTGCCCTTTTAATAATGTTTAATTTACTATTTAAAAAATAATAATCATATTAACTAATTAAACTTAAGCTAATTCTATGACATATAAAAACTTATGTAGATTTAAAAAAAAAATAATTCGGGTATATTAATTATTATGATCATAAAATATAATTATTTATTCAGAGCACATATTTTAGATCAACAGCATCGAAAAATGAAATTTTTTTTAAACGAAAAAGATAAATGTTTCTGTCAATAGTGGTTTATCAGTCGATAAATATGATAACAATGAACCAACCCACGTGATGAAACCAGCTGTTTATTTATTAATCACAGAATAATAAGACATGACCACTTTACCCGCTATGGCCACTTTGTACACGTTTCCCCTAAGTATACATATTATACGATGGTCGACTTGAACTTGAAATCGCTCGTGATGGTTACCCACAATAATATTAAATCCAGCAGTGTAATATAGCGGTAGGTATGTATATTATAGCGTTATTATGATTACATATTATCGTCGTTGACGGGAACAAACCTACTTTATATAGGTACGTGCCAACATTTATGATTTTGAGGTTTTAATTTCAGAAACAAAAATAAGGTGTTTATTGATAAAATTTCTTACGTGCTATTTGCATTGTATAGAATTATTGAAAAATATTCTCCTATGTGGAGGTACCTAAAATAAATCGTAATAAAACGTCTATGGAATATTTCCATCGCAGAAAAATCCTTCTATGTGTTATCCCAGCTATAAACCGTTTATGAACAAAAGCTCCTATGTGATTTTTTTAAAAAAAATGTTTTCAATGTTTTTTGAACACTAAATTTTTTTTTTACATATTATAGATTAGTTCCCCTCAACGACGTTATATTATGGAAATAATTAGTGTGATCATTAACTCATATAATATTATTTTCAATCGGATTCAAAACAAATATTATTTTCGGATAATATTATGATATTTGTGTTAACTGTTTTCAATTGATTCGTAGGTCTCTACAATAAAGTAATGCTTGCGATGAAAACGGTTTTAGTTCGGACGATTTTAGTTCCTATTGTGGCCGCAGCAGTGTTTTTCCTTTTCTGCGCGCATTAATCAACCATTTTACGTCGTAATTATTATTGTACAACAATAATAATAATAATACGGTAACAAAAATTGAAAAATATTTGTTGGAACGACATTAGTACTGGCCATGTCATATAATATGTTTTAATGCAATTTTTTCCAACCTGTGGGGGTGGCGGAGGCGGCGCATTGTTAGAGAGATGCAAAGAGTGCGAAAGAAGTGTTGTACGAAACAAAATTATTTGTTTTTTACAATGCAATGAAAAATGAATAACGACCGGTTATCGAGTATTGCGCTAAAGATTACGAGCTAATTATTTATGTGCTATTATTTACTATTATTTATATTTTATGATAATCTATTATTATATACAGTTACCTGTTGATTGATTATTCCGTTATGATATATTTACTATTATTTATATTTTTTTCTAAACAACTTTCATCATTAAAGAAGATGTTGGAAACCATTGTTTTAAATTGTTATTGCGATCTAATATAATAGACTGATACACAATTTGTGTATATAGTTTTATATTATTTTGGCTATTTAATTAATTGTGCATTCTTTTTTTTTTATATGTATATAAGCTAAAGGTGAGACGTTACAACCTATACTGTAGTATTATAGCAAACCAAAGTGTATTTATATATCTTAGAATAAATAATACGACGAAGGTTTTCGTGAATACATTTTATAATGTTACGTGTTCGAGTTATTTTTAATATAGTGTTGTACCTGTACATAATATTATAATCAGAGATAGGTATTATGTTTGTCCAATTCTTTTCTCTTGCGTTTCGCTAATCCGACAGAATACTATAGACGGAGGAGGTTTAATGTCTTTCGGTATAATATTCGTTGACCATCATGCACACACCTATATATATATATATATATATATATATATGTAATACTATAATAAAGTATATATTATACATTTATAAAAGTACATATTTTATTTTTTATTCAAGTTGGCGATTTTCGAAAATCTACAATGATTACTTCATACATATATATATATGTGTGTGTGTGTGTGTGAAGCGCCGGTGTGGCGCTGTTGCGTACACATCAGTGATTAGAGTGGGTAAGATAACTTGAGTTTATTTATTTTATTTTTTTTGTTTTGTCTTGTCGTCCAACAATATTAATTACGCACGTGTAGGTACTACGACGATCGCGTAACGTAAAAAACAGTTTAATAATAATAATATTATTATTATTATTATTTTATTATTAATATCGTCATCGTCTTCATCGCCGGAGTACCTACCTATAGAATAGGTATAGCATATACCTATGGCAGCAGCTAGCAAAAACACACGAGGTCGCAACAATAATATACGATCGCTTATATGATGATTGCCTCACACTGCTTTAGGTACATGCTAGCACATTATAAACTTAAAAAAAAACACACACACGCTGTATACGTACTACGTAGGTATATATATGTATAGGTACCCAACACGCGTCGACGGGCTCGTCGGAATGGACTCGGCGGAAACGCTGCTGTTACAGTGGTTGAGTTATTGCAATATTTTACCTTTTGTTGCAACTATAGGATTTATTACTAAATAATAATAATATTGTTAGCAACAAGTTACGCAGTGTTGTGCGCACGCGGTGTTTGAGACACATTTTGTTTTTTTAGTGCAATAATATAGGTTCGATTCACATCCAGTTGTTGTTTCGATAGAAAAACGTCATTTACTGTAAATCACAATTTTTTAAATAAATAATTATTAAAAAATGATTCTAATAATAATATATATGGTGTATTTTTCAAGGCATTAACATTAACAGTTTTATGAAAAGCGATTTGGCGTTGATGTTCACTTCAAACGTTGGGACAATTTTAATAAATTTGTCCTGCAGTTTTATGAAAAGTGTTTTGATGAAATCGTTTTATTCGGTATTCAGATAAAACTATACTAAACTTAAAAACTGGTGGAAGGGCATTTGATTTGTCGCAGTTGATATTATAGGTAAACCTCGACCCTCCAATATCTGCTGACACGGAGCATGGTTCTTTCTCCACATTTTCCTCTAAACATAGAGTGGAAACACAAAGATATAACTGAAAGGGCAACTCAAGTTAATTGGCTTTATCACCCAAAGGAATGAAACTATCAGTGCAGAGGAAAAAACATAACTTGGATCGCTTGAAACAAAAAAAATATTGATTTTGAGGTCAATGACGAATGTACCTATACCTATACCGAAGATGAACGTTGGCGCTAACCTCGTTTACTTCTTTTACTGAATATCGGATCCAAAATTATAATATGATATATATAGGTAGAATCCCGCAACACGTATGGTTCAGAAATTGTTTGTGTCGTGGAAAATCACGACTGTAGGAATATTCTAAGAATTCGGACGACGTGTAGGTACAGAATTAAAAATATTATCAATACCGAAAGATCGCGTTGAAGGTTTAAGGAATTGTCAAAAATTCAGTTGTCCTAGGCAACTTTGTTGTGGTGAACACGTCTTGTTTGATTATAGAACAAGTTTACATGGGTATTACTTACCTATGTATGTTTCGTAAGAGTGTTTTGAAAACTGGATTTTTAAAGTCCAAGGTTGTTGGATTACGTTTGTATTTCATACTTACGACCCGCCACCATGTTTAATGATTGTTTTTGTTTATTTTCTGATAATATTATAATGTAGGTAGGTATAGCTAAAAACCAGAAATTGTAACGGTAAACGTTTGCATCATTCAAAATGTTCTCATTTGCAGTATAATATGTTTCGTTTCTTATACGAAAATTCAACAGAAATATATCTTGATAATAAATTAGTCATCGTTGATACTCGGTATATAACTCCCATTTCTCACGAATATCCGCTCGTGTTTCAGGGATTCCCGTCAGACGACGTTTCCTGGAAAATCCACGAAATAAATACACGATAAAACGTGCGGATTTATAATGAATATGTACCTGTTATATCATTATCACACTATATAATTATTTGATTTACGAAAAGAGTAAAAAATTATTAAATATTTACTTTTTCGTGACGATTTATGTATTGCGGTACCCAACTAGTTTACCATAGTGTTCCAATGTTATAAAGTTGCAAACAAACACGTTAGCCAAGAAGGTGCCTAGAGCGATTTCCGATTTTTTCTTTGGTAAAATCTTAGCGTCGACGCAAACTGGCGATATATGTAAAATATTTTAGGCAGTTGCAATGGTAAAAATCCGACGACATACAAGCCGTCCTATAAATAGATCCAGTGGCGCCGAACCCTATGTTAAGGTCGGGCCTTGGCCCGACATATTTTGAAAATTTAGGATAGGGCCGCTTTATATTGATCATTTTCCCTTTCATGGTATGCCATTTTTGCCGATATTAAGATGTTGGGCCTCTTGAAATATTTTTCGCCCTACTAGATTTTTAGGACTTCGGCGCCACTGAATAGATCTCAAATGAAATCAACACTGCTGTAAGACTACGATCCTTGTGACGATATTGTACGCGTATAACCCAAATAAATGCATATCATAATAATATTTTGTAAATATTCACACTTTATTCCAATAATTTAGAAATATAATACACCTTAACCGAATTGGCAAAATACACTTTGCAATCATTGGCGATCGTCGACACATGCGATACTATATAAAACAAATTATACTAGTTTTTTCAAACAATTATATAACCGGTTTTCACATTTTTAGCACATATTATTCACATATTATTTTTTTAAAGTGTCACATACCAGTTACACACACGTGTACCTAACCTTACACGGAGATATTATATTTAAGATTCGATAATCCGTTAAAGGTTATAAATATGCAACAAATTTTTAAAATGTCTAAATTATAATTGAAAAACTTCATAAATGTTCCAACAGATATTATGATAATATTAATATCGATCGTTGTTGCATTTATGTCATCCCCGAAAATCGAGGCAATATACACTGATAACATTATGAAAACAAAATAATAATACGCATTAATTAATATAAATGTAATACTGCAACAATAATAAATGTAATGTAATACATATATGTGTAATTATAGTGCATAATAATGTCAGAGTGTAAAACGTAAACATACGAATATAGTAATAATAATTAAGCATTATAATTTTCACGCGTTCGATTAAATGGCACACCGCTGTATAGTGCATATTATGCGTTTTAATATTGTATCTACGCGATTTTTGCAATTTTATCTAATAAGCAAAAACATAAGTGACGATATGAAGAGTATTCAAGTCCGAATCACATACTGCACAATAATATTCGTACCGTGGACTATCACAATACAATATGTGTATTGCATATAACGTGCGGTTATTTCACATTATTGTTAGGTATGATGTTATTATTTATGCGTTTGGTAATTTAATTTTTGCCTCAGAGTATCAGCAATATATTTTCCTGGTCTGCTTCCCGAAACAAAATATTTTTTTTGCAAAATGTCGGTCCGTATATTATATTATACGGCCGCGCCCACAATAATAGTACATAAACGATATCATAATATTATAATAATGTTATACACGACTCGACGTGTGGTGTGTACGACGGCAGCAACAGCTCCGTGCTAACCGTTTAATTATCGCCGCACAAGCAATAATAATAACGATATTTTATCGATGATCTAGAGAGACGGTTCCATTAAAAAAAAATACATAATATATACGCACAATAATAATAACAAGTAAGTAACTCTTACATGCGCGTGCGCGCGCGGAATTCACGACGGACTGCAATAATAATTATGATACACAACATATTATATAGGTAATAATAACGATGGTGAAGATAGGTAATCGCGAGTGTACCTACACTGTATATGAACGCAACGACGAGCCGCTGAGGGCTATCGAAACTGGTATTACACACCATACCTTCAAGTGCAGCGCACTAATTGTACCAGAAAAATTATGGAGAAAAATAGAGAGAGAGATGAACTACATGAACACAAATCCGATTGCGTAATGTTATTTAATTATTTAAACGGCGACGTAAATCATAGGCGCCGACTCCGCGGGGGCAAAGGGGGCGATCGCCCCCGTACATTGATTTAACGGTGGCAAAAGTATTATTTCGCCCCCGTGCCCCGTTGTGTACAATAATAATTATTTGGTGAAAATACCAGATTATAACATGAAAATATTCATTAGAACATCGACGATTGTATATTTGTATATTACCTAAATATGATCTATAAATACTATAGATCGCTCGACGCTCACTACTATTTGGTTTTATATTTTGTCTAAAAATACATCTGTCATTTCAATTTTTCCCGAAATATAGAGACGGAACTGATTTTATTACCA
The DNA here is from genome assembly GCF_037042655.1 of Diuraphis noxia. Taxonomy (NCBI): domain Eukaryota; kingdom Metazoa; phylum Arthropoda; class Insecta; order Hemiptera; family Aphididae; genus Diuraphis; species Diuraphis noxia. The sequence continues at coordinate 5,978,179 of NW_028301715.1, read as the reverse complement.
TTATAGTATATAAACTAAAAATTTTCAATTCAAATAATATTATTTATAAATTATAAACAAATATATTTATAGCATCCTAATGGAGTATTAAAATAGAGTTAAGGGACAATTTGGTAATTACTCCTCCCGGTAAGCAAACTACAGCATACTATAGAATTTTTTTTCACTTAATAGAAGAGTTTGCCCCCGCGCTAATATCTAAAAGTCGGCGCCTCTGACGTAAATAGATAATAATTTAATATTATATTATATAATGTTATAAGGACGAGGAAAACATAATAACATATCCCGTCTATATCATAAAGGAGGATAAACGGATCCGAGACGACGGCGGTAAAAAAAATAAAAAGAGTTTATCGGCGCCACCGCCGTCGATCGTGAACTTCGAGTCTATAATGTTATCATATGTACATGTTCAGACAGGTATTTATTATTCTGCACAATAATATTACAATAACAATAAAGATCTATGCTGGCCAACTACGATTTATCCGACAGATCGGTCGAAGGAGAATATTATAATATTATATAGTTAACGGGACGACAGTAATTCGTCGACCATTCGATCCGCACCCTTGTTTTTTTTTTTGCCAACGATTTGTGATTTTTAATTCTTTTTTTTTTAATTTTAGAATTTTTAAGCTGACTAAAATATTTTCAGATCCCAGAGTTTTTTTTTCATACTCTATAATCTCAAAATCCTATTGTCTTGCAGGCACGTGGTCTTATTGAAAATGTGAATTTTGGACGGATCTCTTTATATAGTGTCATCTACGCAATAAAACGAAACTATACTCGTGGCTTCTGCTAGGCAACGATGAATCGATCTCAGTCAAGACAAGTTGTTTTGTTTTGATCGTACTACCAGTAATCATCCATTCGCCCGTTGCAGTTCGAATGCACCGCGCTTGCGGGTGTATCGACAGTGCATTCCACGATATACTGCCGATGATGTATAGGTATAATAATGTATTATACGCATCCGTAGGCTACTATAACCTATGACAGTATACCTATACCTTCAATCATAACTGTCACGGCCGATCGCGAATAATATTGTTTATTTTTCGTGACGCGTATTAGATATTATTTTTGTCGATTACAAGTAATATCAAGATAATAGATTGGCATTTCAAGGACGAATGTGCAGTTATCCGCGTATATAGCTGGTAATGATATGCGCGTAAAACATTTATTTTTATCCGTGGTATCGAAATTATATAATATGTGTATAATTATTACCACATTATGACGATAGTCGGCCATATATATGAATGGGATTAAAAAATTCTGAACCACTACCATTATGTAGAATGTGATTCGAATCCTTGAAAAGAGGTCAATTTTTATCGACGATTTACAATCCTGCATTATAATGTCAAAAACATCGAAACTCCGTCGGAAATGTGCATAAAGAATTTCAAAATTTTCTCGGTGAAATTTTTTCGTTTTATTTTTATACGTCACTCGATATTATTGGAGTTTATTATTTTTTTTTTTTAGGAAGACGAGTACATCATCGAGGTCGTGTGGTTCGATATATTATGACGTATTATGTACTAAAGCGATATAATGGTTTTGCCAGTACCTACATCAAGTACATCATGTATTCATGTATATATTATTACTTATATGCATAATATATGTTTGAAGTTTGAAAGCGACGCGATTCAAAATAACGACCGCGGGTCTGAGCGGCTGAATTCGTGACGGTTTACGACGGATAAAAACGCGCGTGTCGATCGAAAAAACAAACAGACACGAAAAAAAAACACGAGAAAAAACGCATCGTCGTAAAAAAAAAATACAGAAAAAAACCTAACTGCGATATCACGAGCGTTCGCGCAGGACGAACGTAAACCGAAAAAAAAAATGTTCGGCGCGGGATCTCTCTGCACGACACGCGAATGTGACATCCTCGTTACGCGATTACCTATATATATATACGTTATAATATTGTGGACCCAAAATTAATCCTTTCTAATGAAAAAAAAATAAATAAAAAAATAGAGTACCTATACGCGCGCGACTTTGCGAGGAGTGAGAAAAAAGTGTTCTATAAAACATTTTTGCTGCATCTCGAGTCGGTGCGACGTATTTTTTATTTTTGCCCCTCCGCTTCTTTTCTTTTCGTCGTTCTAATATGTTTTTCCGGCAGATATACCTGCAGTACCAGGTCTATACCACGGCTATATGCCGCCCTGTATGATGGGTTATGTATATATATATATATATATAGAAGGTACCTTTTCATTTCAGTTGGACCGTGCCTACACACGGCTACACGCATTTATCTCCATCCCTCGAGCGTATATGATTCTATGCGCCGCGGTATATCGGAGAGGGACCGTCACTATATATTGCCCAGCGTGATACCCACTCTTTAGTTTTTTGTTTTCTGTTTCTATAAGCATCAGGAGATTACCACAAAAGAATATCAAATGCGATGAGTATGATGTATAGACACAAACACACACATGGGGGGATAAACTTCGTCGTATCGTGTGTGTGTGTGTGTGCGCGTGTGTAATATTTAAGCGCGCAACATCCGTCGCATAGAGCCGAGAATTGACCTAGTCAGGGGATGTAAAAGTCTGACGAGCGTTTGTTTTGTCGGTTAACAAGCGATTCGGAAAGAAAAACACACACACACGTTGCACCGGGGGGGTCGTGACTAGAACACAATTTTTTCTCTCTCTATCTGCCTATCCGCCGTCCGTCTCACGTGCTCTCTCTCTCTCTCTCTCTCTATACTTTTTTGACTGTAAAATTGTATAAACGTTATTATATTAATAGACTTTTCCACAAAATTATGATTTCAGTTTTTGTATACAGTAAAACTTCGGTAAAACGAAGCTTCAGTAAGACGGAAACTCCAATGATACGAACAATTCTTTTGTCCCGATTCAAATTCATAACGGATGTGAGCCCACCATCAAGTCGGAAACTCCGTTAAAACGGAAAAATTGGACGGTCCTTTGGCGAATCCGTCTTAACGAGGTTTTACTGTATTACGAGTAGTCATAAGAATTGTTTATAGATTCCATCTGATTTTAGAATCGATCCTTTTCACCAATATAAAATATAATCCTCATCGTATAATCTATGAAATCAGAACTTGTTTCTGTCATTTTAAAACGAATGTATATATATACATATAAAATGGAGGAATCTGCACTGTTTGATGGACGTCAAAATATCTCACGTTAAAAACATAATAATATATAACGCAATAATATTGTATTGATATGGATGTAACGATAATTATATGATATTATATATTATTATTATGTTCATCTAGCTTTCGGTTTTAGCAGATCATCTCACGTCGCGTTTCAAGTTTACAATAATATTACATACATTGAATTGTCATGAATAATGTTTGCGACAAATCCTACGAAAAAAAAACCACTGTGTTGTTCTGAGGAATGTCGTCGCCGCATATTACCTGTACATTATTGTTTTTATCTGTCAATCAATCATAAAAGACAAAACATCGTAAGCAATTGCCACACGTCTGCACGTAATATACGAAACGAACGGTACTTAGGTGCAAAGGTTTCGATTTTCCGCAAAGAAAATGTATGTCTTCGCAATTCAGTGCAAAATAAGATATAATATACTGTATTGTTATAAATTATAATATTTATTCTGTAATAACGATTGGTCTAACCCGACATGGTATAGCCATAGGTGCAAATAAGGAGGAACTGGTGGGCTAAGCCCCCTAAACTTTGTATAGCCCTACCCCCCTCCCCCCCAAAAAAACTAATATCATAAATACACCACATTATATAATAAGTGTCAATTAAGTGTCCAAAATAAACCTGAGCTTCAGCCCCCCTCCCACCAAAATCTCGGACACTATTTGTGCCTTATATGGATAATATGGTGCTAAGGTCTCAAACTCAAATCAGCAGCAGGTCATATATTTGTGGAATTGAATTGCGATAATATTACCAAGGGCAAGATGGTGCGTTTTTCCACGATTTACTGCAATATTATATCGTCCATTATGTCATACCGTTTAGAAATACCGAACATATTTTCAACGTTTTTAAATGACCTTTAACTTTCGAAATTTAAATGGTTTTTTTTTTTTTTAATAACTTTATAATTTAATGATTTTTACTATCTATACTTATATAACCAAAATTGAGCGAACCTCTGCAAGCGTCCTCTTCTAATGAGGTTCGTTGGTTTTGCAAAACATTTTCGTAGAGCTTTATTTTTATTTTTTGTTATTTTACTTCTTACTAAAAAATTATGATAAAAATAAAAAAAAAATATGTATTTCAATTATTAGTCTAGTTGAAAAAAAAAACAATGGTCGTATGGAATGATCGCGAGGGACGTCGGTCGCCGACCACTGTAGTCGAATTCGCACAGAAACGATGCCAAAGCGATGGGAGAAATTCGGGCGAGACCAATAGAAGACCTGCTGAGATAAAATATTTTAACGATCGCTTGCAGTAGCTGCAGGTATAAGGCATAATAATATGTCCCGTTCTCCGCAGAGATCGGTAGTCCTCGTCGACTCGTTGCAGGTATTTAACTATTTAAGAGCGTTTACATAACACAGGACAACGGCTGAATTATATTTAAATGTTACAAGTACGAATACGTATAATATGGGTAGGTCGTTGTTATTAGGTATGAGAGTACAGGCGGCAAAGATACGATATTATTCTTTTCTCTCGAGCCGCCATCGCACCGAGTTCTTTGTACTTCTATATATATATGCGTGTGGTACATATTGTGCGGGTACGTGCGACATGCGGTTAGGTCAGGTTCGAACCAGAGTCGGTAGCCCGGTTGTGGCGGCGGCGGCACAATCACCCGCGCACTGCAGCAGCAGCAGAGGCTGTGGAGACGGAGAAAAATCGTTATCACCTTAATTATTGTCGCACGGGCATAAATTTACTCGTCGTCTTTCTTTTGTCGGCTTCCGTCCTTTTGATGTCCCGCTTCGTACATTTTTTTTTTTTTTTTAAGAGTTTTCGAGACTAGGTACAAAAAGTTTTTGTACGTACGTTCGTATAATAATAATAATATGTATAACACGTGGTGAAAAGAGTAATAACAATTTATATGATGTCGTGTAATGAGTCGAGTCGGATGTACCGCACAAACAAGGCTACTGTTGTAGGCTATAACGCTGTAGGTAAGTCACGCGAGGGTAGCGATGATGGGAAAATGCCCGGTAAATATATTTTTGGAAACATTTATAGGTTAGGTTGTATTAATTACCCGGTATCTTGGAAATTTATGACTCCAAAAAAAAAAAAAAAACCCCGAGTAAGTAAGTGGATGTCGCTCTCCAGTATACAGTAGGTGACAAGTGGGTTTCTGCTATGGATGGTATTAAATTTGAATTCAATGATGTAATATCATTGTATACGAAAAACGATTCTGAGTGGAGACGGTTTATCAGTCTAGGATATTTTATACTATATTAATTATATTGTAATAATTTCAAAAAAAAAAAAACTTCGTCCGTAATTATTTAATATTATAAAATCGTGAAATCGTTCGTTTTTCTCCTTTAACCGCTTTTATTTCGAGTACCGTTTCGAAAATCGAAAAATGACCTCTCTAAAAAACCAGCTCAAAGAACATTACTTTTCAGAAAAGATGCTACACTTGATACTTTTGAGCAATTCTAGAGTGAGAAAAGTGTTTACAGAATAAAAAAGAAATAAACATCATTGTAAAACCAATACATTCCTCGCTCCGTTCAGAATCTAAAAAGAATAATAATTCAACATTCGTTTATCTAAAAATATAAATTTTATATTTATATTACATATTTTATCTAAAAATAATATGTAAGGTATCCACTCAATATGACTGTATGTGATAATAAATATGGTTAATATTAATGGTGATCCAATGGTCTATATAGTAAATAACCATAATTATAGCATGTCCATATAAAATATTTTAATTAAACATACATTTTAGGTTTGTGAGTTGACAAGAAAATCTTTTTTTTTTTCAAAAATTATAAATTAATAATAATGAAAAACAATCTTTTAAACCAAGAAAAATAAAATCTTCATAAGCTCACTGTTGTTATATATTATAAGAAAACATAATATACATTTTATGGAAAAAAATAATAAAACAGTTTTCTCCTGTGTATTAACGAAATTCAATAACAAATTATTAATAAACAAATTTAAAAAAATAATGTACCCAATCTCGAATGAGTAAATATGATAAAAATAAATTTCTTACCTGTCGGGTACTTGCCCACAGCCTATCACGCGAGGGTGACGAAGTCTTTGTTTCCGTCAAGACAATATCGTGTGCATTGCGCAAATCGATGACAGAATTTATAATGGATGTTTTATTCGATTGCCGAAAACGACGAGCTCACGAAGATTCATTATTGTTGGCAAGCTTTTCCGGGATTGTTATCGAGAAAAATTTACTGTGAATTTCCTATTTTTGACAACTCAAAACCATCAGACAAAAAATCCTTATCAAACCGTCCCCAATGTCAGAGCTTTAAAGCCACACAAACACAAATTAATAAATTTCGAACTCGACTAAGAAACTATAAAACATAATCACTTTCAAGGATAAAAGATTACATATAGGTAATAAATCGTTTGAATTTAAAGTCTAAGCCTATACTTAAAAAGCAAATACAATATTTCCATTGCAAATCATTATAATGCAATTCGCCACTATCGATGTTTAATATTTAATATAATTCATAATGATAAATATAATATCGTTCAAATTTTAGGTTCATATCGATATGCGACGCCAACCTGCACATGCAGACAATATTATGCTCTATGTTAACTAATTATGAATTCGACGGAGCAAAAAAATTTAGTTAATCAACAATATTATTAACCACGGAAGAAAAACAAAAGTATAGAACATAATATACAGCTGCGAGTTTTGGGTTAAGTTGAAAAAGAAAACCGGAAGAAAAAGTCATAATGAAAATAAAAACAAATAATATAATATATATATTATAGGTACAGACTCTGTACTACAGTGTCCCGTGAGGATTTACCCATTGCGATATCTCACGAAATAATTGAGATATCAAAATTCTGGTTTTATAATAAGATTCACAGGGATAAGAACTACAATTATTTTATTTTAAATTTATTTTAATGTTTTTGTCAAAAATTTAAAAAATATATTTTTTTATTCAATTATTTCGAAAAAAAAATTAAAGATAGCCGTTTTTATCTTTCTGAAAATATTGACGTTTCAACATTTTATTTTTATTAATTTCCTGATTTTTAATATTTTTTCTAGTTCGCACGGCGCGACGGGTCACATGTTTGATAATATTACGGTGTTAAATTATTCGCAATTTTTCTCGAAACTAAAAAAGATTATTTACAAATCAGAAATTTAATGAAAATAGAATTTTTAATCTTCAATATTTTCAAAAAAATAAACTCTAAAAATGGCTATCTTAAATATTTTTTTAGAATAATTAAATAAAAAAATATATTTTTAACTTTTTTACCAAAACATTGAAATAAATTAAAATATAAAATAATTGTAGTTCTTATCCCCGTGAGTCTTATTACAAAACCAGAATTTCGATATCACCATAATTTCGGGAGATATCGCAAAGGCTAGTTAATTTCGAACAATATAAAAAGTAATCCGAAATTTGATACCCAATCCCAATAAACATTATTATGATATTGAAAACTTGGACATATTTAACATTAACAGATAAGTGATAACCACCACATTAATAGAGGAACACACTGAGATGTTCTATAGATATTATACATCTTTACGGATTTTCTATTAAAATATCGTATTTTAAATTTCAAAGAAATTCGAAAAATTTCATGATATCGCAGTCGGAATCGAGAATAATAGGTAAAAATACTAAGGTAGGTTTGGGTTAATAATAATAATAATATCAGCTTGCAGGTCTCATAGACCGTTTAAATAATTTACAGTCTTGTTTTTTAAGATACCTATCTCATATGCGTTTGATATTGGACGTTTTGTAATGGAATTCGCCATAAAATTAAATAGGTATGCACAATTAACTCACTCTCCTACAGAATTCAATTTAATGATGTGATACTATTTATTTTTTTAGATTTAAAATTGTTGTATTTGGTTTTAATGGGTCTACAGTAGTCGTATGTTCCGGGTTTTTAGTAGTCTCAAATTTTGTTGAAATGAGTGTAAAATATTGAATTTTGAATACCTATATTATAGGTACCTTCTACTCTTATTGGTCACAGGTAATTATAATAGTTTTCATGGATCGATTAGTCGATTTGACGATTATTGTTGACTTATCGACTGCACTGATAAATAATGTACAAAGACACTCATCGTCATAGTATATCAGATGTCACAACAGGGTAGTTAAATATATACGTCTTAAACAACTCATCTATAACCTCTTTGTTCATTCGTAAGTCACCATTTAAATGGGCGTCAATAAGACATATTTTTTAGGCATATTATGTCAAACGTCGCGGACAATAGTCTTATTGTTTAACGTATATACCTTATAATACTCATCTCATGAGTTTGGGAGTGATTCTCTGTAAAGGAATTTGTCATGAAATTAAATTATGTGCAACTCACTCTCCTCCAGGAGTAAATTTAATGATGTGGGTACCATTTATTTTTTAAATTTAAAATTGTTGTATAACACGCTATCTGTTTTGAATTTTACAGGCTAAAGGTATGTTCTTCGGTTCCCAATTTTTACACCAAGAATCGAGACTGCGTACTTTTTTTTCTGCTCACAGATTATTATTATTATTATTGTTTGGTCTTGATATGGGTCAACAACTATACAAGTCGTATATTATGCTCTGGATTTTTAATACGGCCATGGCGATTTCAAATCTTGTCGAAGTGAGTGTATTGAATCTCGAAAATTAAAACGTCACCTACTCTTGTAATTTATTGGTCTCGAAAAACTATTAGTTTTCGGGGATCGATTGTAATCGAAAAATCGATTACTGCAGTCGATCAATATTGATTATACTGCGACACTCGTCATCGTGATATCATATATTAGACACGTCATCGGATTTCTTAAACAACTCGTTAAACACGATTGCCAATTAAATGTAAAACGGCAGTTGATAAAACACACAATATTATATTATTAATTATCAGGCATATTACATCAAACGTCGTCGCGCATTATATTATTAGAGTATTCAGTATATATAGCTAACCTACGCATTATTTAAAATACGCAGTTTGACTGCGGTATAAACGGCGTGTGGTATACTATATGTACAGATATATATAGGTACCTTTATTTGTTTTCGAACTCGCGAGCAGTATAAATGTAGGTCCGCATAGAAAATTAAGACACATGTATACATGTATAACATAATATATACCTACGCACAATACGAGTGTGCATGATATGTAAATGGCTTTTATTTTTATTTTTTTTCCTAACGTATAACTATTAAAACGGAAGAATGCTATTGTCATATTATATTTAGGCACTTGTAGTATATATAGTATACAACCATCATGTAATGTCGTCATCAAAACTAATGACTCTATTTCACCTCTGAAACTCGTGTGTAGGTACGCGTTTTATACGTTATGCATATACACGCACACACACACACACACACACACATACTTACAACGTATTTAACCAACGTATTCACCATTAAAATTATCTTTTATAACCAGCTTTCAAAATAGCTATTTTGAAATATTCAAAAAAAAAAAAAAATTGAAGCAAATTTAAAAACGTTCGTTTTCAATTGATCTCAAGATATAAAAATTTAAAAATGTATGCTGTAAATAATTATAACTACATTTTAGTTTTGCTTTTAAACACTGATCGTTACAAAAGTTATTGCATCAGTCAGTTGTTGTTACTGTTACACCCTGTATATATGTTAAGTCGTTAAGTGTGTATATAAATAAAATATGTAGGTAAGTATATAACAATAATCTACATTTGAAACGCGAAAATAATATAAACGCTTACATTAAGTATACCCATACGTTTAGTGCAATGTTAATAAAACCAAAATTTACCACCGTCTCAGTTCACTATTAAGTAATAAGTATACAGGGCGTAACAAACAGAGAGATAAAACTGTCTAATGTCTATAGTTAAACGAAAAATTATGAACATTTTATGAATACACTTAAATAATTTAAGATAAGTGTTATGTCTGGAAATTCCTAAAAAAATTGATTAAGTTTAAAATTAATTTGCATGATATAGGTAAAGAAATGTTGGTATTTATTATTCAATAAAATCGTAAAAAACAATCTACCGCTTGAACCAAACGAACGTTTTTATTTATGGCACCACTTAGATTTAAAATTTGAATGTTTTTAATTTTTATAATCATCAATGTGATTTAATTCGATTGAAATATTTAATTTTCCGTACCTATCAAAAGATAAAAATATAAAATTATTGTTTACACTACCTACTATATTATAATACTGTAGCGTCAATAAATTTTAAATAAATATATAAATACCTAGTTAAAAATATCGATTATAGAACAAAAGATTTTTTTATTTTTTTATTTTTTCATGCAATTCTGTAACAACTTTTACAATAGCCACTGCAGCAGATAATGATATTTGTTTTTTTCTATTATGATATTATATTGTTCACGTTAGTAATAGTAATAATAATAAGCCATTTCCGCTTGAATCACAATGCATATAGCTTAACTACTTGTTGTTCATAAAACTTACGAAAACCTATGCGGTTGTAAAAAGTCATAGGTACTTATGTTGGCTATTCGTTTGTTCTAGTAAACAGACGTTTATTGGCACCGCCGTGTCTATCTTTCCATTTACCTAAACATCGGACACTTTGCAGACGACGTAGAAAACACCAACCCCCTCTCCGTCCACCGAAAGTGCCATTTTGTTTCCAATGTTTAAGCTGTATAATAGTTTAAATACATTTTTTGAGTTTCTTAGTCATTTTTGCATTTTTTCAAGGACATTTTATTAGATATTTCAAGACCCCAGCCCAGCCCTAATTATGTGTCTCTGCAGTTTGGTTGTTGTAGAGAGTACCTCGCCAAAGTGCATTTCGTTTTTTCTTTATTTTGTAAGAATCTTGAAAGATGTTTGTCACAGTTTTATCATAATTATTTTTTTTTTTTATCTAAAGCCTCGGCGTCTATTGCCATTGGCATAGGTACAAGGAGTTTGAGGTTGACAATTTTTAAGAATACAGTATTTACATGTTATACAAACAAGAACAGATCATAATAAACTGTCTATAACATTGGTTCTAATCAAAGAGGTCATCGTGTGACCTATGGTATCTGGTTGGAGAGCTTCCGACATGATGATAATTCGATATTCCAGCTTCTCGTTTAGAAACGCATTCGGATACAATGTGTTTGATTGATATAGGATCGAATGTACACCGCAACTGGCGCACATTGGTAGGTCTTCTCGCTTCATCAAGTATTGGCGTGTTAGCGACGTGTTATTATACGCGTTCGATTTCTCCCGCGCGTCTTCCTCGAGAAGTCCGGTGTGGAGAGGGCCATGCGTGGATGGTATTTTAGATTTCGTTTAGTTTTGAGGTACATACCTCGTTTCCACGCCCTTAACAGTGTATTGTTTGAGATTGTTTTTGATGTGGACGGTGAAGCTATTTTAGTCTAATGGCATCAGCGCGCCGAGGTAATTGCTTGACGAGCTTTGTCGTCAGCTCTTTCGTTTCCCGACATTTGGTTTTGGCTAGGGATCCAAATCAAGGCGATTGCAGAATAGCCGTCGATCCGAGTAACGACGTTGAGTTGACTATGTATTTTCCCGGTGATCTCGTTTGGGTCGGAGATGTTTTCAATATTCTACAACGCACACTTAGTGAGTCGTTTAGGAATTAGGATTATTGATTTGTATATATACGTTTTTTTTTACGTGGGGCCCAAGGCAAAGGAAATCGCCACTGCCTCAGTTGTGGAGCTAAATTTGGATAATAATATAATATCATAAACACGTATATTATATGTGCACGCGTGTATCCAATGTATGCCGAAATGGACGCGAGAGTACACAAAATATTACCTACAACTACTATATATAGGTACCTGTGCATAATACACACCCATCATAAAACAGATATACCACGGTTACCTAGGTACATATTATATGGTGGTAATTCGCCGCGTCGATAATGCGACACGTAAATATCACGGTCAATTATCCCATTCCGGGTCTTAGCCGAGTTTAGTAGTTTAGTTTGACGCACTCATGAATTCTATGCACCCCTTCGTCGGACAAACGTCAAGTGAAAACTCTTTATAACGAAACTCGTTACAACGAAAAACTCTATATTACGTAAATAACATTAAGTTAACTTAAAATGGTTGGTTTGATTTAAAACCTATTAAAATCTCTATTACGAAAACTCTCAATAACGAGAGAAATCACATGGTCCCTTTAAAATTCGTCATAGAGAGGCTTCACCGTATTTGCAGACCTCAGGACTAAGCCCCGCGGAGAATGCCAAAAAAAAAAATAAAAAAAATATCGATATAAATTCGGCGCGACAATTTAAGGGCTTTGATCTCGTGCGCATGTAGTGTCAGCCCTGTCCCAAAGCTCCGTCAGCAAAAACGCGGTCGTCACGAAAATTTTTCCCGTCAAAACTCGTTTCGAACTGAATTTCTTTTAATTTATAATAATAATTAATAATTATACAATTTATTATATTATTATGCTAGATAATATTATATATCTATGTTCTTCTTTTTTTTTTTATCGTCGTCGTCGTTTTTCTCAGAATGCTTCAAAACGATGAGTGTTTATTTTCGTAACGACGACGACGGCGGACGTGTATTTATTTTTTATTTTATTTTTTACTTTTTTTTTTCAACAGTCTATATATTATATATATATACCATATAGACTCTATAGGTTATATTGAATTGATTGACAGACAACAATCGACGACGACGTCGACGAGCAAGGTGACATTCAACCTCGTGTGTGTCCGTGACTGGGTTTCTCATTTGCTCGTTTCAAAAACGTCGGGACCACGTCACACACTCGCATACACACGTACTCACTCGCACAACACGCACACACGCAAGACAAAAGAAAACTATGACATCGCACGCCCTGCACGCGTGGTGTGACTTTGAGCGCAGGCGACATTATTTTATACGGTTCTCGTCGTCCGTGAGATCCGATAGTACACGAAAAATCGTTTTCCGTTTTCATCGGCGGGCCCCACTAACCGTGTCCGGAAGTAATGGTTTTTTTTTTTTTTATTTTTATTATCACAAACTAAATTTACCCTCGGCGACATAGTCAACTGGCACAAACGACAGGAGGATTATTGTTTACACATCGATTGCTTATTTATGTAAAGGTGTTAAGACCATATGGATTAGTCGTGTACGCTACAGATATCTATTAAGTCTTTATAATGATGTTTTGTCTTGAAGTTCTGTTTTTGAAATTAAATCGAAGGTGGCTGCGAGCGAGGGAAAATAATAGCTTGGATATTATAACAATATAAACACACAATATTTTTCTCCTCAAATTATATTATTGTCCTTCGATCTCCGTTCGAAGTCCTATTTCTCCACTTAATAAGGAATATCAACTTACGTGCTCACTGATGCTCTGACAACAGGCAATGTTAACGTCATATCAAACATATACATACGTTCAATTGCTCGAATGCAGTCGACCTCAGAATTTAAAAGTGCATTGCAGCTGCAGAGCTCTAACAATTCTTTTTGCATGACATAAGTATTTTGTGTGTGTTCTTATATTAATGATTGTCGAGTTATCATGATAATGTATTGACGTTTGGTTAAAAATATCTCAATAGAAAAATAATAATAATAAAACACAACACTTCGTTCGAGTTTTTGGCAGACGAATGATTTTCTTGCAAAGTGTGAGACGACGACTAACTCTTACACGCATCAGGCGAGTCATCTGTGTAGAATCCATAAATGTAAACGCTCCGCGGTCGTCATCGCTATTTTCACCTTCACATCTTTTCATCTACATTTCTAATTTCTATGGAGGTATAGGCGAATACAATATATACTGCTGTATGGCACGTTTACGCTTCGTCGTCGTCAGAGTAATAATAATAATATAATAATACCGTCGGAGACACGATGAGGTTTTTACTCTTTTTTTTTTTTGTTCTTTCTTTTTCTTTGTAATTACCCATGGGTATTGTCGCCGAGCACTCGGACGCGTCGTTTTAATACTATTACTCATGTACCTATATTATAATATAGCATATAAATAACAACGACAGAGAGCGGCGTCACGTCTCCTCGGCCTGACGACGACCTGTGAAGTTGTACCTATCTATATCGTTGTCGACGTCGAGTGTGCTGCAGCACACAAACACACAATACACGTGTAGGTAATTATTATTGTCGCGGACAAACTCGGTCCTGTTAAAAAAAATAAAAATAATAGTTTTTCACACGAAAACTCGCCGCCGCTGCCGTTGAACTCTATATAGCTAGTGTCAAGACATGTTCGAAAAGTATCGATTACCCGCGAGCGCAGAACAACAACAACAACGTCGACTCGACGAGTAGGAAATAGGAAACGACGACGGCGAGGATAAGGAGGAGTGCGTACAACACTGGTGCGGCGCCGCGCGGAGGGGGCGGTGTGAGAGGGTAAGTACGTGTGTGCAGCGGGAGCGTGTAGGGGTAGCGAAATATATATATATAAACAGAAGGACGACGGTGAGACGGTGGAAAAGCGGCGGCGGCGGGCTAAAGGACAACGAGAATGATTTTTTCCTCGAGAAAGGAAAAAGGTCCTGGATTACCCGAGTCGGCGGTGGCGGGGGTGGTCGTCGGGCGGAGGGTGTGTTACGTGTATATATACGCCGCCGCCGTGTGGTGCGTGCGTGGCGGGTGAGCGCGTGCAAGACTGTTTTGTATGCAGGACACAACAATTCTCCACGTTTCGGGAGCCGGAGCAAAGGAGGGGCGGTTGCCGGAATTATGGTCGGGCGGCGGCCGTCTCTATATACGCGCGGCCGGCGAACGTAGAGGGTTACGAGAGAGGGGAGTGAGAGAGAGAGATTGAGTGAGCTGACGTTCGGAAGAGTATATAGCTGTTAGTATACGTATATAATATATATATATATATATATATATATATATATACATATATACAGAGAGAGAGAGAGAGAGAGAGAGAGGTAGTATTATATAGTATATAGTAGCTGCAGAAGTATATATGTATATGCCGGTAAAGTATATAGCGAGGCGAAAAAAAGAAATATACTGGCCAAGCTGCAGAGATCAATACTGGTTTGACTCGAACTCGCGTCGAGAAAAAATTAATATAACTTATAGACCGAACCCGATCCGAGTGACGGAATAAGAGCGCGTGTGCTTGTTGTTGTGCCAAAGGTAGATAGAGAGACAGAGACGGAGACAGCGCCGAATCGAGCTGGCGATATGTATTTGATGAAATCGCATCGGCACTGGAAGAAAAAAAAAACCGACCGGGCCTTAGGCTAATTTCGGTTGCTGCTGCGTTACAACGCGACGGACAACGAATAACAACAAGGACCCCGCCGTGTGTGTGTGTGTGTGTGTGTGTGTGTGTAGGTAACCCGAGGGTACAATCCCGGTCGATATATTACGTGGTCCGAGGGGCGATATACAAAATATCGACGGACTTCAAGCTCCGTCTCAAATTGTGTTTACGAGCATTATATTATATATTATATACGCGCATAGCGGACGAATATCAAATATTTATGTCATGTATATGCTATGTATATATATATAATGTGTACATGGTGCGGACGACATATACCATACAGTTAGTTTTATGTATATATAGGTCATGGGTTTAGACGGAAAACTCGCGTGTTACACCCTGCTTGCTGCAGACGCTCGTTTAAAATATATACTTCGTGTGATGATGTATATTATTGCGTAAGGGAATGTCCTTTTCTTCTCGTTTTTTCGTTTTTTTTTTTAAATGTTGTTCTCTGCCGCTGCAGTCTTTCCTCGTATAGACTATATTATATAGTACACGATGGCGCGAAACTGTGTCCCACTTTTTATACGCGAACAACACCCTGCACCTTGCTGCAGTTGACTATAACTGCAGCGGTCATCTCTCTAATCAATAATCGCATTTCATATCGATATTGCGTATGTCTTCGATTTTAGGTACTGTTTTTACTTCGCAATTATATAATTGCCGTTACGGGCAAAGTATATAATTTGGGCATTTTATATAATGGCCTTCGTATATTGGGAGAATATAGATAACGGATGAGATGATATTTAATGAAATATGATAAATTGTAAAACAATATAGTTAAAATAAAGTCAAATTATTGTCTAAAAATCATTATCTGTCACTAGTTTGTTTGTTCTTATCGTATTTTTACAACGGGGATGTCCGCTTGTCCACACATTATACGCGTGTATGTGACGTAATATATTATTATAATTATATTTACTGATTTATAAGTTATATTACATGTAATACCTACATCAAAATGTCACGGAAGAAGTACATCCGATGATAAGTGATAATAAAATTTAAAAAACTCATTATATTTTCTAACAATATAAATACATGTCATTATTCTTTAAATCATCTCATCCGTTATCTATATTGCCCAATATAGGTAAGAAGGGCATTGTATAAAATGCCCAAATTGCATACTTTGCCCGTAGCATATTGCAATCAATTGGAACGTATAGCAAAAAAAATGATAAGTTTGGCCACGGGTCAGGTTAGAATTCGCCCCAGTTATCATATCATTTCGGTCAGGATGATTGATCATACAACTTGAACCTATTGTTAACAATTTGGAGGTAGATAATAAAAAGCAAACAAACGCTTCAATTAAAAAACGAGTAGGTACCCGTAACGGAACTATATAGGTTGATATACGTGAAATTAGGATGTTGTTACCTATTATATTATATAATAAGTGCCACTTAATATTATGCTTTACGAAATATGCACGACAGGTATTGTTTACGCGTTACGTTTTTTTAAATTCAAATCGATTGTCATTTTTGTTCCACAAAAATATATTGTAATAGAGTAATACCTAGTCATTTATAGTAATATTGTATTTTTCACATATTACTATTATTATATTTTAACGAGTAGGTTTTGAATTTTATCGTCGACAACAGCCACTGGCGGCTATCTCGAGAAATATGACAGATACTCGCTTGAAAGGAACTAGTACCCCCGATCTGCAGTATTTCGGGTGACCCAAAAAAATCACTCATTTCACAGTAAGCTTTTTGGACCTACCAATATATTATAAAGTTTATTTTATTTCCCGAGGTAGACGACGTAACACAGATAAGAATATTTTAATAATCTATAATTTGTTATAGTATTATAGATTTACGTGGTCTAGATGTGTCCGAGAATCATAAGTTTATAACAACCCACCCACCACCCGCGATTATGAAATGGGTGCTCGCGAGCCCTTTTCAGATACTCGATAATCACCACTGACAATACATATAATTATATTAAATATCACCAATTTTAAAACCAGTGACGTAGACATGATTTCTGAAAGGGGAGGGGGATCAAAAAAATACAAAAAACGACGTAGCTAAATGAGAGGGGGAAATTATTGGAAAATCCACCAGTATTGTCTGTATAAATAATATAATAAAGTATAATATAACCGTAGTCGTTATCAACCATTTCGACCAAATAAACATTGCACTATGCAGTTGTACGAATAAACGAAAATAAAATCATAATGGTATTCGGTATTAAAAAACTGTCGAAATTCGATGTGGTTCGATAAATCATACGATAAAATGTCACGTGAGTTGATCTGACCCCCATGTGCCCCCTCGCGTAAGTCACTGATTTAAAACATTTATTATGTGTACGAATTCTATAATAATAATAATATATGCAAACCAGAACAGCGGTGACGATTACAACCATAACGTCATGTAATTATTATTATTTTATCGTTCAAAAAAACTCGGCAGCTATAGGTATGTCCATTAGTTACAATTTAACTAATTTAAGTGGGTCATATTATCAATACTATGTATATTACAATATTGTTGTGAACCTACATCTGCAATTATATTGTAATATATTATACTGCGGGATACACATACGCGGCGGTGCACCGTGTACCGCGTATTTATTAACCGCGATTACCACGCGTATACCGGACAAACCGGTGCGCGAGACCGCTAATAATTGGATGTATACTATAAACGACACCAGCGGCCGCGTCAATATTAGGACTTGGACGACGGTTTGTTTGTTGTACGGACCGTACGATTATACCATTCTTATAATATTGTTGTTGCAGTGATGTGCACCGCAAACGCATTGCACGTGCGACAAAGGAAATTACGGCCATCCGATAAGCGTTTAAACTATAAAACTAATGTATAATAATAATATAATGTAATAATTATTCCGAGCTGCAGCCGACGTCGTGTCTTATTATGTTATATAGCTGATTAAACGCGCTTGAGATTTTAAAACGTTGTATACGATATATTATATAATATATAGGTATAGGTATAGGTAATAATTTACAGCGAAACTAACAACACGCTGCGAATAAGGACCGACATTGGCAACAACGAAATTTGTTCGCGGCGAAGAGACATTAATGTCCTTAGCGGTACACAAGTAAAAAATTCATAAAACCCAACAAAAGTTCTTTGAAAATCTTCCGTAGGTACAACCCAATTTTAACGCTTCTTAACCACGAAAAAAGAGATTAGATTTACATTTTTCGCATGAGCTCGTTTCGAGTGTCCTGACCTAGCTCGTTACACGCCGCGCGCCGTCTAAAAGTGCATTTCATCCAATGGCAAAAAAAAAAGAAAATAACTAATTATTCAACAAACATCATCACCCGCGACGTAATTATGAAAACTGCTGTGCAAACGAGTTAAACAACGATCTGTTCGTATCGCTCGCAAACTTCAACTCTTTTAAAATGTATTGTATCCTCCCTCTCGTAATTTTATTTAATTGCCCTGCTCTACAGGTCAAACGGAAAATGCTATTCAACGCTCTTAAATCTATTTAAATATCCACTCTACTTTAGATATACCAATAATCTGCAGTTACAACTATATAAAATTGCAAACAATCACCTTTATTTTGAGGCTGGCTTTATAATATACATAATATTATAATATATAGTTAAGATGTGATGTACTGAATACCAATACATTTATTTTTAGTATTTTTTTAAAATTTTTTTTTTTAATAATACCCTAAAGCATCCATATTGGGCTAACAGTGTGAAAATTATAAATTACATAAATTAAAAAAAATTGTATATATAAGTTACGTAAAATTTTGGATATGAGATTGGCGGCTGTGACGAATTGAACGATGTTGGTAATGGATTGCATAGAGTTTCTGATAGCGATTCGGGTGGGTTGTGGCATCTTCGGGTACTTTCGTAGGTTGTGGCATTCCGTGAGTATAATATTTGGTCGATGGTGGCTATTGGACACAGTAGGTTGTGCACATTGGGGGTTCTTCTTTGGACATTAGGAAACTGTGGGAGATTTTCGTGTGTCCAATTCTTAGTCTGGTCATTATAACTTCGAATTTTCTGTGAATTTAATACATTTATTACTATTATAAGCTACTATATTGGTAGTATTAAATTATAAACTATAACAACTTTACATTTACAATGAAATCAAATACAAAATATAATTATCAATACATTACTAATTCCGTACTTGTATACGTAAATTCGTATTGTATGATATTTTTTATTGTATTAATTGCAGTGTATTCTATTGAATTTCTTTTTTTTCTTTTCGATTGTTACTAATTATTGACTAATTATCGAATATTCGAATGTGTGTGTGCAGGGTCCGTTCTAAGGATTTTGTTGTCGCAGCAACGCGTTAAATTCCCTCTGCAATACTACTCTATCGCAGGTCACATTTATAACTCTACTCTTAACTATAGGTACTAAAATATCGTTCTCTATTTATAAATAAACTAAAAATATAATTGTTTAACAGTATATAATAAACTAGTAAACGTTGCAAAAATGTTGACCAAAAAATTGTCAATATAGTTTTTAATAAGTATATACGATTTTATTGTGTGATATAAACTATGAAAAATACATTTTAATGCTTTTAATCATATTATAGGTATCGATATGAGAATTCGATATAATCAACAACACAAAAATGTATTTCCGACAGCGCAAAAGATTTTCTCAACATCGGAAACGACGCTCAACAGCGTTTGACACACTCAAATAAATATTAATTGATGCAATAGTGTACTGCGTCGCGTGTGATTCAATACCAGGGAAGAAATATAATAATAATAATAATAATAATAGTAATAGTAATAATAGTAATATCATTATACGCATGTTAAACGTCGTCACCGTACGGCGGCGTGGGCCTATACAAAACACGATTCTTATATATATATATATAATACATATATATAACTCGTCGTGTGTGCAGCACATAATAATATATCTACTAGGTAGGACGTACGTTATATATAATGCGCGCCAGCGTCTTTTGTGACGTATATATAGAGAACACTACTACAATATTATTTCTATAATATATAATATGTACAATATGTATATAAATATTATACACCTACACACACACACACACACGCGTATTGTCCCGAAACGGCGGCTTTGTAACCGTCTCCCGAACGTCTACGACGACTGTACTGTACGTATGATATATGTATATAGGTACGCAGCCGTGTAATCGCGATCCCGGAGCTCGGAGCACGACGCGGTCTCGGACGACGGCGGGATTTACGGTCGTCACTTCGAAATTACTGAGGAAAAAAGGACACAGAAGAAAGAAGAATTCGACGTCGAAACACCGACCCGTATATGACATGTGTATGGGTTGAGGGTGGCGGGTACGAGCGAGTGAGTCAAGTCGTCGACGGCGCGGCGGTGGTAAAAGAGTGAGAAAAATATTTAAAAAATCTCCGTCGCGTCACTTTATATTTTATACAATACTACAATATACGTAAACGCTGCACACGCATTAGGCGTGTGTGTCAGTATACATACATATATAATATACGTAGACGACCGGACATGACGGACGCTTCTGCACCCCTTGCTGCAGATATCAACGCACTTCCGCCCGGCAGGGGAGAGATTTTTCCAATATTTCCGGTGTCGTCGACACGAGGACGGGGGTGATGCATA
The DNA here is from genome assembly GCF_037042655.1 of Diuraphis noxia. Lineage (NCBI taxonomy): Eukaryota > Metazoa > Arthropoda > Insecta > Hemiptera > Aphididae > Diuraphis > Diuraphis noxia. Next base: position 5,956,971 of record NW_028301715.1, on the reverse strand, counting down.
GTCGGCTGAACAACTCGCGCTAAAGCCGCCGCGAGAGAGATGCGTCTAATAATCTATCTATCTATAGTGGCCGGGTTGGGGTGGGGCACAGGGAAAGGAGAGTTTAGGGGTTGAAAAAAAATACACACTGCAGAAATTGCTATCGGCACGCGAATAGTTGCGCCGCAGTACACACACACACATTATATATACGTATATATAAGAAGGGTCGGTCTTCCGCGGACCAGACGACGACAAGAAAATATATGACTTTTGTGTGACGGAATGTGAGCGATTCAGCAAGAGCGGTCGGGGGGTGGGGGAGGGGGGCACTGTCAATACGGTGCATGTCGGACGCGCCCGAGTGGGTGTGTGTGTGTGCGTGCGGCGATGACAAATTGGAATACTATGACTTTGTAGAAAGGCTGCAGCGGCAGGCGAAAAAACACTCTAGTCACAGCGGCGGCGGCGGGTTCGGCGAAACGTGTACATATATAGATCTGTCTATTACATATATATCATTATAATATTATATATTATGTACATATTATATAGGCAGTATTGTACGCGGTGGTGCCGAACTGCCGAATATCATACACAATAATATAAATAGACCGCGAACGTGTTCGGCCGGTGGGTCCGGAGATTATACGAGAGACGGGTCTTCGTCGGTGACCGATTTCCGAGCGGTGAAACGGTGGGGGGGTGGATGGGGGAGGCGAATGAGTGTAATAATAATATCATCTGAAACCGGTGCAGCTCATCATCTCCACGCGGGCCAGGTGAAACGGAGAAAGACTCGCCGGTGATCACCCCCTCCCCCCGCCCTTGCCTACGCATAGATATATATAATACTGACGGGACACGGGTGAGTCGAGGGGACCCGCCTCCGACTGCGTGCCTACGTTAATTTATAGGTACGATATCGTATTATGACGATGACGATGAATGATAATATTACGCGTATATAGGTGCATGCGGGGTAGGTGTAAAGATGTACACGGTGGGTTTCTTTACAACCACGCTCGTCCTATTTTTACGGTTAAATAAATATGCATATCGTGCTGAGATTTAGATTTTTGGAATTTTCAAATACGCCCGGAGACCGTTTTACGGTTCATTGACATTTTTTGTGTACAACATGATATAAGGGTGATTTCGTTACTATACAAACTTCAGTTTATCAAATACCATGGCAGTTCTTTCCTTTTTAATTTTTAACTGATGAGCAGATTTTTTTTTTCGAAAATTTCGGTGATATCTATGTCGAAATTCAATAGCTAGTGGTTTTAAGGAAAATATGATATGTCTCTGATGGCAATGGGTTAAGCATATATAGGGAGCTCAGACGATTTGAAAGAGTTACTAATGATTTATCAATATAAATAGGTACTTTGTAAAAATGTTCCAACTATAATAAATACTACGTCCAACGTAACACTTAGTTTTCATTTTTACAAAACTGTTTTATTAGGATTATTATCCTTAGTACAAACATTTTATTAACCAACAGAAACTACTCATTAGTATTTTGATTTTGATACATCAACAGCTTCAAGACAATGTTCGGCTAAATAATTTTGGTAAAAAAGAAGGTTCTCATTTAAAAAAAATAAATAAATAGAAGTTGGTATAACCATCACAGAATGCTCGAAAACTCTAAAAATCAGAATTTAAATAAATGTTCCCACTATTATAAGGGGAAATATGGGGGCGAGCATGCTTGAAAAATCGCCCTGTATAGGCACTTGCGTCTTTTTATTGGTTTTTTAGGCCCAGAAACTAAAATTTAGTACTAAATTATTATATTATGCACTCGAGCATTACACGTCGTGCTTAACGTCAGTGTCACCGGTTCCGGAGTGGGGGTGACATTGTTCACCGCTTCCGTCCTATCATCGTAGTTGCCTATGTCACAGCCCTCGTTTGCCACTGTAGTGCAGTAGCAAATGTCCACAACAATATAATATATTTAGTATTGATGTAGTAATTTGTTTTGTACCTTTGCTCCCCCCCCCCAAAAAAAAAAAAAATAAAATAAAAACAAAAAAATGAGCGATGGATGGATGTACAGTGCCGCAGATAAGATGATTAGGACAGACAGTAAGCATATTATATAGCTGGTATATTATTATCATATAATAACCGAATTTCAATTTTAAAATCATTATTTTATCATATCATTAAGTCATTGTTAATACTTTTGACGGTGTTATATTCGTAACTAGTTTGCCGATTGCCACCACAACCCCGGAAAATAAGTTTTTCACAGCGGGGTGCCAGCGTGGAGCTCTTCAACGGCCCCCGAGTATACGTCATGGCGGTCGGTGATTATCGTTCTGTTGTATATTATTATAAGTATTATTGTTGCTGACTAGGTATATGAGTACCCATACTTATCGTCTGCGTTTTTCGGTTCGTTAAGTCTTATCGAGTTACAGCGTTTAATTCGATCTGTTTAAAAAACTTTCCTCCGTTTTTCGAAGTCTCAGTACTAGGTACCATCTATAAAAATATAAATGTAAATACACATTATCGAAAATGTTTATATGTCGTATTATGAGTTTTTGACAATCGTTAAAAAAAAAAAAAAAAAAAAAAACGACTATACCGATACGTATACGGTATACGGTCACATTGGTTGAATTTTCGCGTTCGCGGTACAACGAATGATCGCACAACAATATAATATGATGCGACGTGCTTCATCAATAAGTCGTTACGCTCCTGCTACGAATAATTGTCATAAATATTTCGATATTTGTATTTGTTGTAACCGCGGATGTCCAAATTACAATGGTTCCGGATTCAAAGAGCGTTTTCAATTTTCCTTCCTATTTTATACACTCTTAGGACTGTCGTTTGTGACCACGTGTCATGATGCGAGTTTGATCAAAAGTTGTGTCTTTTGTCGTGAGCGTGATTTTTTGTTTTGTTTTTAAATCATCAGTTTCTCATAAGTACATATTATTATGGATTTTTGTGGACAGACATTTTTTATAATTTCTAATCTGTTTATTTCATCGTAATAGCGTACTTTATTGTAATTATACGCATATAATTATGTTTCAATTTAAACTTTTCTTAATACGACGAACAATATTATTGAAAGATTTTCGGATGTGTGAACTTTTTCGGAAGTCTTTAACAACTGAAGATTGAGCCTCCGATTTTGGGAACGAATGCGTATCGTAAATTCTCAAGAACGGTGGGAACCAATATTGGAATGCAACCATTCTTTGTACAATTTCTCACATGGTCCCAAATACGAGTAACGGCAGATGACGACCGATCAAAGTTACGAGTTACGATACATTATTTTCATTGCACTTCGTCGTTTATTATCTTCGAATTATAGGCCGCACACGTCATGAGGTTTGCAGGTTATCAGCTGCATGCAACAGGTTACTCTTATTGGAAAATATATTGGTATGTTTATAATATAAGAACCGGTTAATACCAGTTAAAACCGGCGCGTTTATTAACCGAAATTGTTATTTTATAATCACGAGAACCGGTATAGTTACCGATTGGTTATTGCAATAACCGGAACCGGAACCTGAACCCGTCATCAAGTCTCCTGCTCTTCCGATTCTTTCGATCTCGCTGTAGGGTTTACCATCCACCGGGACATTGTCGATTTCTTCTGTCACCCACTGAACCGCGTGTTGCTCATTGCCGGCAGACTTCTCCAATCGTCTGCCGTTTCCGATGGCTGCGCATATAGGTATATGAGATAACTTCTTTTTCCTGTTCCTGGTGACCAGGAACGGTTGGCAACTGTTTATCGCGATGCTGCCAACCGTTCCCGTATCGTTTATTCGCCAACATGGCGATTTATACAAAACTAGCGGCCTCTAACCACCCAGAAAAGCTGACGATCGGCCCACAGAATAATGACACTTTTACTCTAGGCGTCCACTAAAACTGTTATGTTAGGTACGTAAACCAATGCGTACAAAGAGTTAATAGTAATACAATTATAATAATAATATACGTTCGCTCCGGTCCGAACATAACGACGAGGCGAGGCGGCAGAGCAACAATAATAATAATTATAATAATAATAATAATAGCAATATAAACGAGCGTTAATTGTTTAATAACCGCACGAGCCCATTCATTTGCATACATTATATACCCAATGTAAATCGCGAAAACCATCCGATAACAGCTCACCGTACATGCATATGTATATATATATTTATACATTGTTATTATAATGCGGCCCACCCGATTTAGAAGCGTCTATTAAAAAATAGCGATGGGGAAACGTTATTATATGATATTGACGTGCGTGCTTATAAGACGACTTATTTCGCCTTTTTTTTACGAGACTTGGTCAATATTGTTTTAATTGAATGTTTAATGATCAAATCTGTGTTAATAGAATTATTCAAGGAAACTTACTATATCACAAGTGGTTTCGTACCTGCAGCGTATTATACCGAGATTTATAGAATAACCGATTCGTGTTAAAAAAAAAAAAAAACACCCACTCAACCAATTTTGACGGAGTCTTCATGCACCGTTCTTGAAGGTTTCGGAAAAATTTAGTGAGTATATAGCGCTCGACCCTCGTTCGGAAATACACCAAAATGCCAACCCGTAATATTATAACGCCACATTTTATAAGCTTTGTCATTCTTTCCTCGTCCAAGTCTCAAGATTATATACGGCACAAAGTTAAGGACTGCAGATTCAAGCTCGTGGTTCGAATCCGAAATTTGGAGTTGAGGGAGTATTAGGGAAATGCACTTCGCTGCAGCTTTATAATATATAATACAACGGTAATATGCTGATTGAATTTCTCGTTAAATTTAATATAAAATATAGACATGACATAATATATCGCCGGCCAAAATAGGAAACATAAAAACGCGTATTTTATCGGACGATAACCATCATCATCACAGACCCCACGGGAGTCATCTCAAAATTATTGTATAACCAAATAATATTATCTAAAATAATAACACACGTCTCATTGTTATTATAATGTATATTATGTTATATACTTCATTAGACGCACGCCATGTGTTCCGGATCGACGGCCTGCGCGAGCGGTAACTCATCAGTTCGGTGGTCGTGGGGTGGTGTGGGGAGGGGTTAGTTGGAGAGGGCTATATATTATTATTATTATTATTATATGCACTCGACGGACGAGTTAACGAAAAAAAAAAAAAAATTAATTAGGCGAAAACGATATTATTTATAACCTCCACGCAGCAGTCCTTAACACGATCTTTTTTTTTGCGCCTTTTTCCTCGTCGTGCCAACACCCTACCGCCGTGCCCACACCACCGTCGCGCCGGACTTAAAGAGACGTATTAAATATATATACATACATTCACCCCGCGACGTCTCTCTCGTGGGTCGAGGGGTCTCCCCCCCAACCCTGCCCACCCGGCACGTTAATCAGCTGAGCGAGGGGTGGTGCGAACGACCGAACGGCTTCTGTTTCTCGTCCGCGGAGAGTGTACATTATAACAACGGACTCATAACGGCTATATTAATTAATCGGACGAGCGTTCAACCCTTTTATTTCTGTTTTTCCGCGGCGCGAGAGAACTTTTTTCGGGGATTTTCACGTTCGGTTTTAATTCTTTTTTTCGTTCACTCCGTCCGCCCTCTCCCGCGGCGGCGACTCGTTCGAAATGTGTATATATATTATGTACATCCGTCCGCGCCCGCCGTGATAATAATAACGATATAGCCGCTGCAGCAGCAGTAAAGCAGTCGAATGAGTATTAAAACGAGCGGAAATACCACCGCCGAGAACTCAAAAAAAGGGGTGGGGTGCGCGTCACACTGTATACATACATATTATCATTCGCCGAATAATATAACATATATATAGTGCGTGGAGCACTGCTGCGGATGCAGAGCGAGAGAGGAGAAGATATTCGACGATGACTTAATTTTTATTCGCGGGAATTAAAGTCGCTCGAAAGAAGGGTCGGTCAGGAGCAAACGAATAAATGAAAAAAAAAAAAAAAACAATACAGTCTCCCGGGTGCAATATTCCGCGCGCTTCTCGCCCGTCGAAAACTTTTTGAATTAAAACGTTATAATACGTCTATACACAACATCTACATATTATATTATATATATGTACGCACACGCACACACGCACACACACACACCGTCAGAGTCGTTCCCATTATAATACTCGCCCGCCCCCGTTTATCCGCGGCATACGGTAAATTTTACGATTGTGCGTGCACGGTGTATACGTTTTAATTGTTATATTGTACTATAATATATTATACAATATATTATAATATTTACGTTTTTATAATAATAATTATAGTTGTTGTGCGCAATGAGACCATCATCATCATCGTCGTCGTTTATTGGGAGCGACCCGTGAAAACTCTCGACGAGGCCGGAAAAACGCGTCGGCGGCGCAGGTGGTTTTCCGGACACGGCCGCCTAACCAATTTCATTGGTTTCAATATTCCGCTTCGATCTTACGACTTTTGCCATGTTATCTTCTATACGTAATTTTATACCATTAGCCGCGGCTGACGCGGAAAAATAATTAACGCGATCGATCGAGAGGCAAAACGTGGAGGGGACGACGATTTTCGCCATATCAATAAATAATACAATATTAGAATCCGCATGCAACAACTGCATCAGCTGCTGCAGTAGTTGCAGGTACTATAACGATCCGAAACCTGCAGCACGTTCGGATGAATTGGATTTTCAGTTGGGTTTTCCGGACACCATCGGCCGATTCGTAAGTCGGTGAGGATATCCACTACGGTGCCGCTTCATTTCTTTATAATATTATAATTATTTATGACCGCAGTGGTTAATTTTTTTTTTAGAAGATATGTGTACCTAACCTAACTTAGGTAAGATACACGTGGTAAAACATTATAATTCATATTTTTTAAAACATAGTTTATATCATTACATCACGTCTCGTGAAAATAAACTTAATATAAATCATTGATTTCGACGGATTTCGTTAAAATTTGATCTCGTAAGACGTAATTATGTATTATATTATCGTCATACAAGAGAGACATCAGAGTCATCAATAAATGGCATGTTGCAACTATTATTGCGTATAATATCTAACTTTGAGGGTCCTTGTATTCAATTGTTAATCTTTTTTTGACAATAAACATAAAATATTGTATCATACACTATTTTTTATTTTATATCGGACATTTTGATAAATTGAAAATTTTTCTATTTACCTAATTAACCTAATCATTGAATACTATTCAAATCATATCTATAATAAGTTTTTGGACGGAAAAGGAATTCACTAATTTATGATTTGTATAGGGGGGGGGGGACTAAAACTCAGAATTTGAGTGAACTCGTTATCGATGGATAGAGAAAAAATAAACATTTTTGGTTTGCCTGTACAGCTGAAAACGCGTTTGGGGTGATCGCAAAGAGGAACTATACATAGTTACTGCAATAAGTAGGTATAATATTATTCTGTTTCAATTCTACAACCACAATGTTTCTCTCCGCATTCATTGCGATGGGGAATATATACCTAATAAGTTAGGTTAGGTTATAATATTGTTCGTATTTCATGCAAACATAAACTACACATTTATATAGGTCATAGTAAAAAAAAAAAAGAGTAAAATATCATACGGGTCTTAAGCAGAGTGGTATTATTATTGTCGAGAGATCAGATTTTTCGTTGAACTCTGCGGTCTGTGAATAGAAGATGCGCTTTATAGTTGCACTTGACAAAATCGTTTTACAATTCACTATGGAACATAATTTTCTTTTTTTTTTCAACAACAGAGAAAATAACTCTTGATTTTGGTGTTTGAATTAGGAAAATAATTAAATAACCCCCCACCCCCCTAATACACTTCAGTTGAATATACTCTGCACGTAGTATAGTCACTAAATTGAGACCGGAGCGTGAATTCAAATAGATTTTTTTTTATTAATATTTTATAATCTGCAAAATATTTTTAATGCTAATCTGATGGTTTTTTTTCAGCTTTCGAAAACTGTAACGATATATAACTAATCGATATAATATACGTAATAATTGTGAAATTATTCAGCTTAAAGGACGGACAAAAAGAAATTGTTTTGATTAGATTTCAAAACGATTCAAAAATATCAATAGTTCATAACAACGTAGCGCGGTTCGGCGATGCTCATCGCGCATTTGCATATTATTTAAAATCCTATTCGGTACAAACATGTTTGATGAACTCTTTATAGATTTTTATTTCGAAAACTGTTAGCGCATAATTTTACATATTTTTTTTTTCATACACATTTTGTTATATTATTTTGAAGATTGTACATTTTTTTTTTTGGTTTTTACGATGAAGTTATTTGTGCGCGTATTTCAAAGCATTTTTCCTCGAGTAAACAATGAACTTAACAAAAAAATAAAATAAATAAATAAAATCCATCGCCGTCCATAGTTATAATATTATAATGTACGTTATACAAAAGTTAAATATGCGATGAAAAATAATATTTTATTCAATCATGTCTGCTTTGTTTCAATTTATTTTTAAATTTTATTTTGGTGTTCGTCAATATTTGAAAAAAAAAAAAAAATATAGAATCGCCTAAAATTTAATAATTATTATTGTATTGTACGAGCACGACGATGCACCGAGCACCTAACCCAGCTAGGCCACGTTCCAACATAACATGACCATCTTGCTTATTATTTAAACGCGTTACTTCCGTTTTCAGCGTCGGTCGTATATTATAATACAGATGGATCAATCAGATTTAATCTATCTATACATGTATAGGTACAGCTGCAATTATTGTAACGGTGTGAGTCTCCTCTCTCTCTCTCTCTCTCTCTCTCTCTCTCTCTGTCTACATCAAACTACGGTGATAAAATACCACGACCCCCCCCCCCCAACCCACACCGTCATCACGACTGACTTAATGTAGACGTAGTCTAATGCATTTGTCTTTTCGTATGTTTTAGGTTTTATAATCAAACGGTTTATATTATTTTTCCAAACTATATTCTAATGAATGGGCGAAACACGCGTTTTGCATAATAATATTATGCAATGCAATTACAAGAAATAAATTAAACAACAACCGCGGCACAAATATTACTTTCGTTTTACTTCCGTCGACTGCTTTTATAGTGTCAAACATTATGTTATTAGTGTTTATAATAATTATTTATATTATGTGTTTCAAGGTCACGTACATTGGGGAAAAAAATAAATAAAAATTCGATAAGAAGCAATCGATTGTTCGAAACGTGGTCAGGGTCGGCGTCGGCTGTGGCGGTGACTGCGACAACGACTATACAATATAATATTATGATGGCAGCGATCGTTTCGAAAAACCAGTCACGAGCACACATAATAATATGTACCGACCATATAGGTACTTACCTATTATAAACTATTGAATATAATAATATTCATCTATAACGATTTATCTTATCGTGTATGCACGCACTCTGGTTCGGGGGCAGAATGACGTGCTCGCGGGAACCTGTGCACACACACACACACACACACACACACACACACACACACACACACACACACACATGTATACCAGTAACCAGTGCGGTAACCCGAGCTCCCGTGTCGGTGGCGTTTGTGTGATATATAGGTAAATAATATATATGTATATATAGCTGCAGCGGTATTATAGGCACTATTGTGTTATTGGCGGCATATCGTTTGTAATATAATAATATGTTATAATATTACGTAGGTATACATTGGTAGTAACCAGTAGGTACCTATATACGACACTGAATGTCGTTATACACGGACGCAACCACTGGATAACTAACCGTAGAACCACCGGCAGGACTAAGGTAACTACGTTTTACGTGTCTGATCCCGCGTTAGTCCATCGGCGCAACGATGTCCTCTTAGACTTTTTTAGCTCCTCGTTATTCGTTTCTGCTTCGGTAAAAACCAATTACAAGAAGCCAAAAAATAAAAACTCTGTCACCAGTGTCACGGGGTCTACGTATTACTATGTGGATGTCGCACACATATCTTGCAAAACATCATCATCGTAATTAGCTAGGCAGGTGCAAAATCGGCAATCGCTTACCGACTTTTTCAGCTTTCTTGATTCAAACCGACTTGTCTCCTCACGACTACGTAATTATTATGCCTAACATCCAATCTCTCTCTTCTAGCCGCGCCGATTTTGATTTCCCCTCTAAATGGTACTTCAGGCGCTCCCGATTTACCACCTGAAATTCCGTTAAAAGTTCCTACCTGTGGAATACGAGACCTCGCGCAGTTTTATTTCCCGCAACATTTTAACTGTCGACGGTCCATGCGGTGACCACAGACAGAATGCTTCGAGCTGCTGATCTAAATCCGCCCTAGCTGTTTTGATGTTTTTTTTTTTTTTATCATGCTATATATGAAATCTGTACAATTTAAGCACAATAAGCATATATGAGAAAAGTAACAAAAAATAAAGCAAAAAACAAAACAGGCGAGAAAGTCGTGATTAAAGAAGCCACCAATTAGTGATGACACTATTTAGCTGTTGTTGATACGCATCGTTATATTGATTTAGAGAAGGTCACGACACCATGATCTTTTCAACCTGAATTGTGGATTTTCAGGAAGAGTTGGGATGGAGAGAGCTTTTTTGAGTGGATTGCAGTGATTCGCAAGTTTGAGGTGAAATCTATTGTAGAAAGTTTTGGCTTCTTCGTCAATTGTTTTTATATGAAGGAGCGTGTTTCGATGTTAACATTGTTAACCTAACCTTCCCCGTTACTTTTTTTACCCATCCTAACCTAATCTATATAACTACGGTTTCGAGGAATGTATAACCCCCTCCCACCATCCAAATCAAAGCGGTAACTATTAAATCTTATGCACATGCGTAGTGTATATATGATGATATCCGTGTGCGATGGTTGATGTATCCTTGCGAGAAATTGCGGAAAGATTCCTCTAAAAATGGAAATTTGTTCGCGTTTGTTCCCCGACACTAAAATTATACTTGTTACAGTAATACGCGTCTACTCAACAGAGTTTATAATGTGTTTATTTCAATAGCATGTATGCGTGTCGGGCGAAAAGGATATACAAACATAAAAAAAATCCTTCTCGGAATCTATAACTATCCAAGAGATAATCCTCTTACGAGGATTAACTCCAGCGGATGATATTCGGATATTAAAGTCAAGAACTCGGGTAGGCTCAGTCACGGTATAAAAAACGTCGTTAGATCAATACGCACCGTTTGATCCTGTTATATGACCTGCAGCGACCCGTTCCAGGCAATATGTTCGCTCGGATCATAATTTAGTGTAGTTTAGATATCTATATAATATGATATTAAATTCCACATCTCTCTATACGTATACACAGCGAGCTGCAGTTGTGTTTTAATTGTCCGCAGATAGGGTGACCTGCATTCACCACCACTGAATGCAGCTGCAGTGGAAATATTCTTTTACATAATGCCCCGAAAGCGATAAAAACAACGTTTATTTATTTTATTTTTTTGTCGCCATCATTTCCTAAGTGTTGAACGAAAACATAGTACGCGTTTTTAATTTCTAAAGCACAGATGAAGGACATTTTTCTAAAGATTTCAATGTTGTTTGAAAATTGAATTTCCGACGAGTGGTTAATCTGCAGCTATAAGTATTTCACGTTTTGATGAGTGGATGAGTAGAGGACAAAACATTTTCGGGGCACTTATCGTGTGCCACTCTATTCCGCTCATCAAAACTTTAAATGGGTACCTAACGAACTGCACGTCCGAAATACGATTGTTCCATCAAATTGAAGTTCTCTGAAAAAAAAAAAAATATATATATATATTCTGCTTAGAAAAATGGAATTAGTTATAATATTATGATATACTCGATAATCTAAAAACTAAAAAACCATATATAGTTTAAAATAAAACATTTACAACCCTCCTTCACCCCCTCACCCAAAGGCAGTTTGAAAATTTTGACTATACTGTTTTTGGTGCACTGCACTACCAATTCATCAAACTTAAAAATAAAATTCTACAATAATTATAAATATTAAAATAAAAAAATGTAATCAAATCTTCAATATGAATAAAACTATAAAAGAGTAAGTAAGTGCCTACTTTTTATTTTTATTTGATTAATTTTTAAACACAATTTAAAAATGTTTTATTGTTTTATTAACAAAAAAGTAAGTAAAAAATCATTACACAATCATTGTTATTATAAAAAGTGCAAACAACTTAACTGAAGAAAATTAGGTATCTGCAAAAACTTATAAAAAAATATTTATTTGTAATTTCTATGATGAAGGGGTAGTTTGAGGTGGGTTGGTGTCTAGCTATATATATATAATCTCGCCCCACTGAGTATAATATATACAAACCGCCTCTCCCCCCCCCTCCCCACCAAACGCTACTGTAAAACGTTACGTCACCCGTTTCCACCGCTTGCAGGTCGAAGTTGTACGCAACATTAATAATATTTTGTACGTGACAATATAATCATAACACAATCGAATCGCAAGGAGAATAAAAAATAAACTCGACTTGTGCATTTTCAGGGAATCGTACTACGATATACCAAACCGTTGGTCACGACTTGTTATTCGAGTTATCGAGACTCATCCACTATTTAGCTGTAATAATATCGTGTCGATGCGGATGTGCTGCGAAGTTGTCATACTCAAATAACAATAATAATAATGAATAAAATAATATACTAATAATAATTTTAATATTATATCATATGCCGTGTAATTTCGAAATGCGTGTTTGTTATTTTATTATTATTATGCCTGTGGAACGTTGATGCAACGCGTGATGGCCTTGTCCCTGAACGGGTTTATTATTATTATTGTCGTTGTTATTTTTTATTTTTAAGCACACATATTATATACATATATTATTACATATTCGGTATCTTAAGTGGTGCAACCGTGTGGGAATTACGCCGTTAAGTATTTCGCGCGAAATCTGAGCAGTGCGATTCGACAAGATTTATAAGATTTACAAATATTATGAATTTTTTTTGTTTTTCTGACCATCGAGTCTCCGCCACGTGGCTCATTTCGGGCGCCACGTCATTGCCAAGTGGATCAAGGAATACGATGGTGGGAGGGGAAAGATTGATTGGTATCGGTTGGTCAACGACGCCTCTGCAGTTTCGATTAGGTATGTGTGTTACTTTAAGAACAGAGCGCAAAAAACGAAATTTTGTCGAATTTCGGAGTAATGTATGCTGGGGCGTTATTAAAGGAATATTTTAGGGGGATAGATCTCCTCCCGGAGCCTTTATAATATTAATATTAAATATGTATTTATTGATTTGGGACCTGTGGGATTGTGTGCTGCTGACATCACGACAAATAATCGTATTCTCAGCTATACCACTCACCTCATCTGTACTTGAAAATTTAGTGTTTCCCAAAAAAAGAGCGTTGTCAAGGACACTATAGGTGGTGCCAAATCTAACATTGCCCAAATAGATTTTGACGAACTAAAATTTTTGATAACCTATATAACGATCTGTGTTCGAATTTCGATCAGAGATGTTATATTGCACCGCACGCGAACTTTTTTATACATTTTATTTTTTACGGTCTTCGCGGAAAAAACACATCGTTACCGCAGCTGTATAAAACCGAAAGCTCTCTCTCTCACTCTCTCTCTCTCCCTCCTTCCCTTAGCTCCACTTAAATAATCTAATAAATACGTAACACAATTTGACAAGCCCTAAAATATGTATATATAATGAAACTTTATAGTTTAGGGGTGATATGCCATAAGCAGTCATGTATACGACTCGGCGTATAATATTATTACGACCGTCGCCGTAAGTGTACCTACACCTATATAATATGTAATACGGTGTATTATACGTTTTTAGAAGAAGGAAAAATAAACCGAAATAATCATCATTACAAAATAATAATATTATAATACGCGTTTGATGCGGTATCCGGTTACGCGATAGGTATATATATTATAATTATATATACCTACTATATATTGGTATTACTAACGCGTCTCACCCGCTCTGCAATGTCTATCTTTGTCTGTCCCTCCACCCCTCTCTTTCTATCTTTTTATCACTCACCCTCTCTGGGCCGGTTACGACGACGGCGAGTGCAGCTGAAACGTATTTTTTTTCCTTACTTACCAAAAAAAAAAAAAAAAAAAAACGTCCAAGTACAAAAGAAGAGAAAAATGTACCGCCCCATTCAAGTAATATACATATAATTTTGGTCCATCGACCCTATTCAATTTTTACCTGTCGCGCGTTATCTATTTACCCCTTTTCGAAAATGTGCTAACGACCTTCGCCCGTCGTAGATTTCTACGATTCCGTCTTCATATAACATATACGCTCCGTAACACAATATAATAATAATAATAATATTATAGTCCCACACTACGAGTAGTAGGGCACGTCGGTTACACGACGTACAAGGTTATTTAAATGTCGTCATGTGGTTATTTATTTTATCCGTGTGTGATGCGTATACAATCAAATATATTAAATTACTTATCACGTGAGTGCCCTACGGCGTATGTCGTGTGGTGTAGACTCATCGGTAGGCAGTTGTGTGATGATGACGTGTAGATAGAATTTTATGGAAACGACAATATTCGTGGAGCCGAACCGTTTGTGCAAAATAATTTTGTCCATAACACGAATAATTATAGGTAATTAACATTTTAGGTATATACACATCGGGTGATCAATTTGACGAGAGACGCCCATCACGTCGTATCAAAAGCCGATGACGATTCTGAAAATATTTGTTTTACACAATTTTAAATCGATGAAAATCAATATTTTTCTAAAAAAAATTTTACGTTTTAAAGTCAACAAATCAGACAATTTTTTCGAATTCTTGGACGATGTGTAAAAATCGACTATTTGACGAGTATAGTTTGTGTCTCGAATATTTAAACTCCAACGAGCTGAACGAAGGTGCAGGTGACCCGCCAATTGTTGGTCGACAATACTTCGCTCGACTAAGTATTTCAAACACATAATATTATAATACTATAACAAGCTAATAAATTATTGTTCAAAATTTGGTTAGACCATCGAAATACTTCGAATAATATTCAAATATAAATGATTCAGCTTAAAGAGCGATGACGATAAAAAAAATAGAACACAGTGTTTACCATCGCAGCGTTTCAACACCATCGTGTAAACGAAATATCATCAAAAAAAATTTGTGTTTTTCTGAAATATTAGTAGTGCGTCTCATTATGTTAAACGGATCAACCCGTATACTGCAGTGCTGAGGACAGAATATAATTTAATCCTGAATCGTAATGACTATATAATGACTAATAAACTGGCATTGCGTTAAAATCGTTTTGAGCGTAAGTAAATTATATTATAATAATAACAATTATATGTATTCAAGCGTGTGTGTGTGTGTGTGCGCGCGCGCTTAACTATACTTTGTAGCTTAAATAATATATTGAAATATATCCACACGCACGAGCATATCTATATATAATATGTATAGAAAATAAGGGTATCATCATTAATACACAGATCTCTTTGCATTATTGGCACACAATTCACGTGCATAAATCGCAATAGTTTGTGTTCATATTAGTATCATATAAATATAATATATATATATATATATCAATGATATTATATCCATATTATGATTATATTATTATACGTTGTCACATGCGTATAAATTAAGTCGAATGAAATATATTATTATTATGTAGGTATATACATATAGGTATACCTAATCTATGACGATATAATATATGATATACTCGTCGATGGTATAGCTAGCATTATGAAGAAAAAAAATTATCTTTGCTTATTTAATGTACACAATTCTCCGTTTACTATATGAATAAAAAAAATATTTAAATCAATATACAATCTTGGTTTTTTTTTTTGTCAGCAGTTTTTATATGCGCTATAAGATATACCTATTAAGATGTGTATCTATAATTTACAATATTTATTTTTCTAAAAATGTTAATTCCTCGTTTTTTATTTTATTATTTTTTTTATTTATAAGCTCGTGATACAAAATAACACTAAAAGAGTTTTAGTAACTACTTATAAATTTAAAAAACTAATGTTTTTTTATGCAAAATAGCTGTTGTGTATGATTGCCGTTGCTCGATAATCCACGAAGAATTGCCCAAGTGTTAATAATAGTTATTGATCATATTATTAATTTTGTGTTGATTAAATATTATTATGTTTTAAACAGAAAGAATAATACAGTGTCATCATCGGCCGAACCGCAACAAGTGGCGTATAAAACAGGAATAAAATAAAAATACTTTCTCGATTAAATTAAAACTGCAAACACTCCCATTTTAAATCTCAACAATTTGTATTTTAAATTTTTTTTATAATTACCTATTATTAAAACCATCGCCGTCATCCGATAACGTTTTTTAACGTTTGATTAATATATTAAATGATATTATGAGTTTTAATGGCATTTAAAAGTTTGAACCGTTTTCGATTTGGCTATTGTATGACTGCAGATATTATGCATATATATAATAGTTCAGGAGACGCGTACGCTGCATAATTCATTTTGTTAGAATAAATAGTTTCGAAGAATTTTTAGTTTTTTTCCCCACAACTTTCTAATACGGTTCGAAGGCGTAAAAGTAAATTTCGATTTGATTAAGCCAAAGTTTTTCAGTTGCATTCGTATATATATATATATATATGTTTATGGGGGAAAGGGGCCGTTGCAGTTGCCGCGGAATCGTTTGCTCGTCAACACCACACATTTTATACCTAGCTATAGGTACATAAACTGATGATCGAATAACGCATGAACATCGGTATGTACATCATCACACCTGCAATGGTGCATCTATGGGGTACATACACCTCCCCCCCACCAAAACCAGGAGACCAGATTTTGTGCATGTCAAACACAGCGTTAGGTTAAAAAAATTGAATTTCGGTAAGAGATGAGAAAAATAATATTCAATATTATTAACGATTTATCATAAAAATATACACGGGAATTAATTAATGACGTTTTAGTCATTACTGTCTACGATCGTGCAGATGGCTTGAATGGATTTGAAATGCAAGTTTATAGACTAAAATAATTACAATAATATTGTATAAGCAGTAGCTGTTATACTTATACATATAATATAGGTGTCATAACACTTATAACAATAGTTGTTGTCTGTACTGTGAACTAATGCAATTCAATATAAATTTAAATATAATAATGCATTTTATATTGTAATATGCGTTTGAAAACTTAAATACTTAACACCGGAAATAATATTAGCAGTGCAGCGGGATATTTGAAGAGCAAATTAATAAAAAAATGTATTCAAAACACTGTCCGGCATCAATGATTATTATTATTATTATTCGGTCAATCAGCGATTGTGCGAACGGCTCAAATAGATTAAAAAACTGCAAAGCATTTGCAAAATTCAACATTAAAACAATAAATTAAGTATAGCTGGCATATAAATAATATCGCGAGACAACTCGTGACGGTTATTGAGATTGCCGTGACGATGTTTATAAATCGTTCTCCGGCCACAGATATCATATATTGTGGATCACTGCTGTTTTACGACGGGCAATTATAGTTTTATATAGGTAAATTAAAAATGAGTTTCAGTTTTAATTACGTATTTTCACCCTTAGCGCAACATTCTAACGTACAATAATGTGCAGTAGTTTGATTATAGAGAAATTACGTCACCAGCCGGCACCCCACGCCGCTACCACCCTACATTATCCGCTGCAATTGCATCCCGTCATCGTGATATATATGACAACAAATATATTAATTGTAAGTACTGGAAATTATTATTTTTGTTCAAATCTCAAACGATATCATCTTTACCCGCACGTATGTTTGTTATAAATGCACAAATATAGACAATATGTACATATATTTATATAATATCTACATATATACATATATGTACCTAATTACTCTTACGACTGCAACTACCACTATACGGTTAACGCAGATGGTGCGGCTTGACCTCAATAATTCGGCTGTTATTTTCTGAAAATAATAAAATTGTATGCGACACGAATCGAAACCTATAATAATGATAATAATAATATGTTACAACGTGATATCGTTTAGCATGTGCAGTGTGATGCAGTTTCGCAGAGAAAAATGCATCACGTGCAGTGCGCGTGGCGTGTTGCACCTCCGCGGTCGCTGTAATGCAACGGCGTAATACAATTATTATTTCCGTCGTGCTCGACGTCGACGTACCTATCTTTATCACATATAATATATTTCTACGAGTTCCTATATTTTGTCTCAGACGATGGAAAAAAGGGGTAGTTTACGACAACAAAAAAAACCTCCGTCGTGTCGCACCCGGCCAGACGATGAATTCTATTATTCAATATTTGTATATATATACATATCATATAAACTAGTCGTCGTCATCGGCGGCGCGACCGGCAGGGACGAGCTGTCCGTGAAACGTGTGACGTAGCAGAGGGTGTGTGTGTGTGTGTGTGTGTGTGTGTGTGTGTGTGTTGCAGTTGCAGTTGCATCGCGGCGATATTATATATTATTATATTTCGTTTTATATTTATATTGTTATAACACAAATAATACTCTGTGCCTCGGCGAGCTCTTGCTAGACTATTTTCTCCTCTCCCTCGGAATATGTTTTATCGTGATCATATTATTATATATACGCACGTTTATTGCGGTTAAAATATTTATGGACGATAGGCCGATATATCGCTGGCACCGCACGCACGGCGGTTAGTGATGGTTACCTATATATGTATACATAGTATATATGATATTACATAGGTCCGCCGAACGATTTCGCACGCGGGCGGTGAAAAAATTCGAATTATTTGTATGAATTTTTTAAAACGGTGACGGAATCGGCAGTGGCGGCGGCGGCGCGTGTCTTCTGCTCCCCCTGCGGGCTACTATTTTTCCGATTTATTGCTAGCCGAAGAGCGAAAAAATAAAAGAGAAAATAAAAGAGAAAAAAAGGGCCAAATATTCCGCGTGGGGCTGTCGATCGTTTTGGCCGATAAATCGCGTGTTTTGGCGATACGCCCGGGGCAATTTAAGTCAAGTATAATGCAAGGGTGACTTCTAATACATGTGTAGGACGTGACAAATGCTCTGGGTAGTATTTTCTGTTTTTTTTCCCAGATCGTTTTTTTTTCACGTTCTTCCGCTCTTTCTCTTTCTCTCTCTCGCCGCCCGCCCGAGTGGTTTTTTTTCACCCCCTGTGTCGTCCGATGACTTAAAACCAGAGCTCATATTATACATTAGCCTCCGAGGGTCACCCTCGGCCATATATTTATATGAAAGCACACGAGTCGTCCGGTCAACCGTCTTCGCGTGCTGCGGTCCCCTGAAGAAAAAAATATAACAATAAACCTGACCGCTTTATTATCGTATTTATTGACGCACACACACGCGGGATAAGAGTTGTTTATAACAAAAATATTATTATTGTATTATATCACATCACGGATATAATATAATATAATATACATACAACACGTCATGTTCATAGGTGCAGTTTATAAATCACGGTTTATGCGGGTGGGTACGTGGTAGTTGCAGTTCTTGTGTAGAACGCCACCGTCATATGACGATAATTAATAATACACAACGCATTGATTGTTATAATTATTAAGTGTCCGCTTTTTGGGAGGTAGTGTCATCTATTTAGGGATGTCCGGTGTAGGAGAGATTTCACTGTATATAATTGACAATATCGACGAAGGTGTAAGCAGTGTAAAAGTCATTAATAATATAATAATATATATATATATATTATATATATATAGTAATCAAGTGGTCATGTATACATAAGTTGATCCATTTAATTGGTACACTAATTATCTCAAAAAGTAGGTTAACTTTTTTCAAAATTTTTAGGTTTATGTTTTTCTAAAACCGTATAATATTTTAATTTTTTCGCACTTATATTTATTGTTGAAACCACTATCAACTTCTGATTTTCAAATGGTAACATATGTAATACAAATGTCACGAATTAATAATTTTTTATAATGTACATAAATAATGTATGTCATATAATAAAATTGTGTACAGGCAATGAATTTACGCGTTAACATTTTTATTTTTCGTTGATTGGTTTGCGAAATACAGCACCTTGGTGGTCGAAGGAGGTCTTATAGTCGGTAGATGCGTCATTGTTTATATACAATTTCTTCATTTAAGAAGACTATAAGAACTATAACTGATAAATTCGATACCGTTCGACCTAATATAGCTAGGTAACAATATTGATAACTGTTGAACTTCGTATACATGATTAATCGAATGCCCTGCTATGACGCCCATATGCCAATATGACCACAATTTAATTGATTGTTATTTATTTTGTTATACCTTATTGGATTTTAACGATATCGTCGAATTTAACACTAGCTCCTGGTCTACACAATTATTGGAATGATAGTGAAAACCGCCAATAATTCGAGGAGCTGTGTCTCGCAAACCAATCAACGAAAAATGTTAACACGTAAATTCATGATATTTTTATTATACATCACTGTTTGAAAATCAAAAGTTGATAGTGGTGAAAAAAATTAAAAAATTATACGGTTTTAGAAAAACATGAACCTAAAAGTTAAAAAAAAAAATTTTAAAAAAATCCATACTTTTCGAAATAATTAGTGTACCCACTTAAATGGATCATTATTATTAAGTAACAATGTGGATTGCGTGCCGTTAGCATCGCAAAAACAATGTTCGTCGTATTATATAAATATAGGCGTCGCTATAAATTAGACTTGGAAACGGAATCACAACATATTCGATGTCATTCTGCTGCAGCTGCGGGAGGAAGCGTCATCGTGTATAGGAACAGACATGAGACGTCTTCTCGTTACGCGTTTAATATAATATGGTGCCCCATATACGCATATTATGTATGTGATATTGCGATGATAATCGACGTGAGTGTATTTGCATCGTTTTTCATTCATATATATTATATGCCCGTACACGGGTTTGCGCGTCTGATTCTCGTGACGTATATTATACATGCAGTTCAGAATATTCAGATCCGCGACAATCATATCACGAGACATATTATTATTATTATAATATCGAAAAAAAAACAAAAACGCTAAAAACGCGAGAACTTAATAATTCACCGACCGGCCCTGATGACGAATAATTCCGATGATTAATTTGATTGCGTTTCACACGCGCTACCTCATATGGTGCGGCTTTTTCCCCGTTTATTATTACAAACAATTATATAGACGAGTGTTATTCGTTTCAATGGTGCACACACACACACACACACACATATATACTATTTTATTATACACGAAGTGTTCAGCGAGAGAGTTTGTTGGGGTGGTGGTGGTGGTGGTGGTGGTGGGGGGAGGGAGGAGACGCCGCCGTGTAAAGGAGAATCGACGGCGGCTGCGTGGGTAATAGCGTAATGCGATTTGTTCAATAGAATTATTTATTTTTTTTTATACATCAAAAACATGTATGTACATTATATATATATATATATATATATATATATATATATATAGGTGTACATAGGTACTTACAAAATTGCATTTCGATACACCTTCCGCAATTTTATTACGCTATTGCGAACGTGCTATTATATTATGTTATTCGCGTAATTCGCGTGGACCGCGCAGTTGTATATATGCTGCAGCCTACCCGTGTCGTCTCTGCGTGCTATTATTATTATTACTGTACGTGTAAACCTATATTTTAAGTGCATAGCCGTGTTTTTTTGAAAATATTCTTTCAATAACAACACAATGCACCTATTATAATGTAATAATATATATTGCAACAAATGATCCTTTCAATGTTCAGTAGGATGCAGATGATGAGGTCTATTACTAATGATATTACACAAGTAGATTTATTTAATTTCAACTCTATTCGCCCGTTGGAATAAATAAATAAATAATCGTTACGGTATATACCAGCTAGGACCTAACCTAACCTATAGGCGTGATGCACAGGGTATAAAAACACGCACCGTATTCGTGTCATTTTAATAACATTATAATACTTGTCTACACTTGAACAGCGTTGTGACGATATTATGGCGTTTACAAATCATCGAACGAACGAAAAAATTCAAAAAAATTGTTCAAGAAGTTCGTCGTCGCTACGGAATCTATACGTAGGTAAATACTCGAGTACCTATACTTCTTGAATCAATACCAACGAAATCGTATATAATATAATCATATTATGTAAATCACCGAAATAAATATTATATTTAACTGTTATTATACTGTTGTGGCCATAATAAATCCCTTTGCGAGTAGGTAGATATTACTTATATAACACCTATCGAACCTCATTGACTATTTTTATTATTATTATTATTACTTATACGATAATTTGTAATTTATGTATACTTACCGTGTCTCATCTATTTTGCATCTTTTCACCACCTCGTGTGTAATGTATATGACGATGTATGCACATTGCACATTTTAATGATATGTAAACGTATCCGATTTATGTGATTTTGTATTTTGACAAAATGTAAATAATATTTCATTTTATATTTTGCATGCAATAGAGCGTATAAAAAAATTCAAGCAAAAGTGTGATGGCGTAAATGACCAAGGTGGATGGACGCAGAATGATAAATTATGATGACACATGATTTACATATTTTAATTCGAAAAATATTTCCAAACATAAAATTTACTTATTTCAATATTCAATATTTCTATTTTTCTAAGAGTAGGTACATAATATTTTAGACGATACGTTTCCAAAAAAACCGGTCAAGTGCGAGTTGGCTCGCGCACCGAGGGTTCCGTAGTCCGTACAAACCTGTAGGTATATAAGTAAAAGTTCACCCATCACGACAATCGAGTCATAGTTATGGTATTTTTATTGCAAAATTAAATTTATAACATCAAAATATGGAAAGCTGGAGGATCATAAATACGCGTTCGTGAGGAAAAGGATTAGAAGTTTAAAATTATTTGAAAAAAAAAAAATATTTTTTTTTTATATGATGAAACTAAAAATTTACGGTTTTCGTAATTTTTCCTATATCTGTACTATATGACGTGACTTCGTACGAAATTTCAAGATTCTAAGTTCACGGGAAGTACCCTGTAGGTTTTGATTCCCGTGCGAGTTTCGAAAATTTGCGGAAATTTGCGGCCTAAATGGCTGTATCTTTTGATTGCGTTGGCTTAGAAGGTTGATTTTTCTACAGCTTCCAGGGACAGTAGACCTGAGTATCATATACAAATTTCAGTTTGATACCTCCACGCGTTCCTGAGAAAAACGCTCTTGACAGACGGACGGACGGACGGACAACAAAGTGATGTTATAAGGGTTCCGTTTTTTTCTTTTGAAGTACGGAACCCTAAAAATGAATGTGTTTTGACGTTAATAATAATAATAATAATAATAAAAAAATCTCCTATCTATAAAGATCAACAAATTATTCATTCAAATACAATAGCTATAGGTAACGAAACTTCAAAAAAATAAAAGAACTTATGTTGGGAGTTATTATAATTTCACTCACGAAATTCAACCAAGTACAAAATACTGCAACAATCTGATCCAACATTGTGTTTAGTTTCTTTTCAACTACGATTGATACTAACTCAGACACTGAGACACCTAATACAGAAACATAATGTTATAAATATTAAAATTTTTGATTTCATTGTAAACATAATAATGCGTATTAACCGCAGGAAGGTATATTTATCAGCCAATTATATAAACAACATCACTATACGAGGATAGGACTTGATTAATGTTATAGTAAATCATATAATTTAATTATATATAATATTACAATATATATAAGATGAGAATTTTCATATATTCTATTTTTAGCGGCGTACGAAATTAATAGTCTTGTGTAATATTATATAGTTTTAAGTCTAATTTAATTTCTTTATCTACCGAGCGAGTAGCTGCAGTTATCTTACCAATTAAATGTAATTTTTTTTTTTTATTCCAGTTTGTCAACTTTGGATTTTGCTAAATACTGGTTGTGTCCACTTGTAGCAGTCGTATAACGTCGTATACGTGCATAATAAAACTGTTAATTAATATATTATATTATGTTCGTTAAACGAATACTAATAAGCTTCTAAACTGTATAATACTATAGACTAGTTCTTAGTTTGATTGAAATCCTTAATGGGTTTGTAGGAGGTACTTATCCAGCGCTGACAAAGGGTCAAAATTATTGAAAACCCGCGAAAGCAATTTATATTACTATTTATTAATAATATTGTATTGTGAATAATTAAATATTCATTATATAGGTATGCCCTGATACAGAAAAATGTATCCATTTTTAGTTCTTTATAATATTATTATTATAAAAGGATCTAAATTTGAAAATTATAGTGTAGAACAATAGAATTAATACCAAACATTCATTATATTTAATAATAAAAACGTATGACGGTGGTTCTAAGATTTAGCAATTTTACAATTTTTACCGACATTTTTTTTTTAGTATCTCAAACCAATCTCTATACTTCAATTAAAACAATAATATACCTACGATTATTATTATGACGATTCGTTTGTTTTACGATCATATTATTCTTATCATTGTAATATTCTATACAGAGACGAGACGAAAACTTCACGAATCATCGTTTCAACGTTATGTTATACAGAAATATTCAATCGAAGTTAAATGCCGCGGTCGCGTTGCCGGAAGCCAAAACTTGTCGAAACTTTTTAAAATACGACCAGCTTATAGACTCGGGACGATGCCGTTTAAAAAACCAACGATGTGCTTTTCGACCGATTTCAGCAGCCGTTAGTGAAGGAAATGGCAGTTGAAATAACAAATTTATAATATACCATGTGAAATGTGTGCGAATAAGATAAATGCATACCTATAGAAAAAACAAAACTGGTTCCTCTGATCAATTTAATGGTTTCCCATTATATTGACCGCGTACTATTTCAGGTTAGGGACAATCGATCTATTTGAATATAATATTATATTATATACTATATACATAGTTACAAGTACTAAATAAATGTAGTCAACAATAATATAACATAGTTGAAATAAACAATTAATGAAATAGCGGTCGATCACTGCACTATAAAATAACACGGACATCCGATCCAATCTTTGAATTGCTGACAGCCTCCGCGAAGCACTACGCGTCTTGATCCATACAAAATTGAAAAAATTCTCAAATAATTAAAATGCTATGGGGAAATGCTGAAAGTCAAACCTGAATAAGATTCAAGCTTTCCAAAATATGACCTTTAGGTTAGGTTAGGAAATTATTTAACGCATCTCCATACATAATATCAAACCATACCCTACATTTAGATTGTAACTTAAATACTATTCATGACGAAGATAAATGTTTTTATAAAAAATATCATAACTGTATATCCTCTAATTCAAATCCACTCATTAAAAACTTATCATCCCTCACAATACCAGGTAGCCCTCCAAGGCGACCTAAACGTAAATGGTGCAGAGATTTATTACTTTAAATATTAAATGATAATATATAGGTAAGATGTTACTAAATATTTAATATATTATTATATATAAATATATAATTTAAATACTAACATATAACTAAATCACTAATATGATAAACCAAGACGAAAGTGTCATCAGTGGGTGGCTTCTTTCCTAAAATTTATGTAAATCACCCTATTGTTTTGTTTCCCTTATCGCACATATACTTATTATGTCTAAGATATAGATTATATATTTTCTTCTAAAAATGGAAAAAAAAATAATAAATAAATACTTAAAATCATTCAATTCAATTTATATAACCTTATGTATATAATATATGATACTGTACCACAATGTAAAATATGGTAGACCTTTTTATTCTCTCATCTTTTTTTTTGATTATTAAAGCCAATAATCTTTGATGCTGTGGGGCTCATCTGAATAAATTGAAAAAAAAAAATATAGAAAATATTTCAGTAGAATTAACTATAATTATATAACATTATATTATATAGTCTTAGTTATTTATGAGCGTTATAGTACACACGACCCGAGAGTTTCACTAAAGTATTTATTCCATGACGAGCCTCTGGAGACACTCTATACAGATGACGCACTCAACTTCGACTTTCAGTCATTCTCGCCGTCGAAACGATGAGACTGCATTGATCACGAATATCCTTATAGCCCTGCAAATCGAATCAGGAAACAACAACAATAACAACAATAACAACAACAACAACAACTCTTATTCTCCGCCGAATCGTATACAGTCCTTATCAGCTCCTAAAAACTTCGAGTTCAACGCGTGTGACCAACGCCGACTCTACGTTTATCGTTTTAACGTCATCGTTATTGTCTCTTTTGGTGTATATGTATATTATAATAGCTGCAGGTGTAGGATTAATAATAAAACGAAACGAATTAAAATATCAGTGATGGGCTATAACACAGCTATAGCTCGGATAAGTGTTCGCAGTTTTCTTCTATAATTCGATTGGACCATTATAATTTGTGGATTGAAAAAAAAAAAAAAACTGAAATCGACAAAATCCAAACTCAGACAATAGGTTAGGTTAGGACCTGCTAGGACCGCATCCTGACCCGCTATATGTGGG
Organism: Diuraphis noxia; assembly: GCF_037042655.1. NCBI lineage: Eukaryota > Metazoa > Arthropoda > Insecta > Hemiptera > Aphididae > Diuraphis > Diuraphis noxia. The sequence continues at coordinate 5,930,425 of NW_028301715.1, read as the reverse complement.
CGAAAACCTTTTCTGTTTCAATTTCTTCGTCGCGTGGAATGAGAGACGAGACAGAAACAGTTCGAGCGTGTGATATGCGTCATACTATATTGTTGCATCGCAAAATTACGTCATTATAATAAAAATAACAATAATGTTATACTTTACTATGGAATAATATTACTGACGTCGCGACGATGAATAAATAATATTATTATAATATTATTGTAGTACAACGTCGTCGTCGTCGTATAGGGTCGTCGAGGGGTCGAAACGGACGACCAGAAATCGCGTAGGTTACGTCGCCGAGCGTGTGTGCTGTTTTCGCCGCCGCGAAATTGGATTTAGCCGCACAGTGTGATGAGTTGTCAGAAATGTTCCGAGACCGCAGACTTAGGATTCACTGGCTTAGAAAATTGTCTGCGGTGGTTTATTTTTATTTTTTGTATTTTTTGCGCGTCGTTTAAAATAATATAATAATGTAATACTAAAGAATACGACGCGCGACATTAACATCGCTCCGCGGGTTCGTCGTTTTCGCGGACGTGTCGTCGTCGAGTTGTAAAAAAACAACAAAAAGTTCTAAAAAAAAAACGCAAAAACGCACCACCGCCGCCGTCGTCGGACTGGAAGTATGGAAAAAAAAGGAACGGAAAAATATTCGAAATAAAAAAAAATCGTCCCGACCGGGAGGGTTTGGGTGGGGGGGAGAGGGTGGCAGTCACACACCACTTGATTCTCGCACGCACCCAGGCATCGTACGTACAGAATCGAAACGGATGAGAGAAACTCACCGACGACGACGACGTTTTTTTTTTCTTTTGTCGCACGCGGTGGGCACGCACGACTTGCCCGGTTGCCGCGAGATGAGGTCCCCGAGGAGAAATTAATTGAATCGCTTTGAATATTCGCGTGTGTACGACCGAAATGACGATTTTCTCTCTCTCTCTCTCTCTCTCTGTATATCATATATATATGTATTTTCCAGTCGCTTCCTCTTTTTATATACGTCACGACGCGTATGGGTCTTCCGGCCCGAGGGGTGAGACGCCGCGCGCGGTAGAAGAAGAAAAAAAACCTTATTTTTTACAGTCGAAATTTCACGGTCGTCGAACTCGGTTTCTGTATTTTAGCTGTGTTATTTGTACGAGTGCGAAACGAAACGGACGATAAAAAACTCATTTCCCTCGGGCGTGTGTGTGTGTTATGTTTACGAATTACGTACCTATATATAATATATACGTGGACAATAATCATATAACATAAAATTATGTATATATACCTATAAAAAAAATACGATTTTCGCATCCCCTGACCCACAGTGGCGGATTCGGAGGGGGGAGGAGGGGAACAGAGGCACGTGCCCCCTTATCGATAATTTTTTTACGAGTGTCATATAATAAATGAAAAATTCACTTGATATAAGAATATAATATATAAGACTGTCGCAAACTACATATATATTAATTGTTGTAATCATTATATTCGCGTTCAGTTTTTGAATGCGAAACAGGATTTACGGCTTTATAGTGCGTGTTATTATCGACACCTATTTATAATCATAACCAGGGCTAGGGATTTGTCCTTGCCCTGATTATAACCATTATTAGCTATCGATTGAAATCAAAATCATGCGATTTACATGAGCCCTCCTCTCCCCTATCGGAATACGTATCGAAGATCCACCGCTGGCTGACCGCGACTTTTTCTCGACTCTTCTGGCAGCCGCCGCGGAATTCTTACAGATACCTAATAGCCACAATGATTCTCTCGGAGGCGTGGAAAATGTGCCAGAAGAAAAAATAAAAAAACACGACCGCCGTAGATTAATAAAAATCAGCGATAATCCTCACACGTTATATATATATATATGATGCGCGAAGGGGGAAATGCGAAAAGACCGCGTTCAGGTGACCTGATAATATTTATTACTATAGTATAATAATAATATGTTCAAATATAACATCAGTTTTAGTGGTATTATATGTCCAAAGACGTTGAGCGTTAAAAATATATTCTTCCATCACACAATGAGAGTGATACGATGTGCATGGAAGATGTATAATAGTTGTAGGTATATATAATATATATAAATATATATATTATATATATCATATATTATATTGCAAGCGAAATTTTAAAGTTTGTGAAATAAAATTGATCTGTTGAATTAATTATCATGAAAAAAAAAAAAAAAATTAATCAACTGAAAAACCAGTTATCTATAAACCCATTGGACATCATGGACAATACTTATAATAGATTATTACCTACATTTGAGATTTAAATATTAATGAGCGTTAATTTGAACATCTCATCAATATTGTATAATTATATATGATTATTGGTTCAAAATGTTTAAATGATAAGGATAATATCATAGCATTCATACAATTCAAAATTAAAATTATACAAACTCTATTTACCAATAGGCGAAGGATGAAATTTTTCAACGTTTTAAAAATGATAATACTTATCTGAAACGCGTATTTTTGCCGTGTCATATATAGGTCATATTATTATTATGTAGGTAGGTATACTATACTCATCTTCTCGCTGCGTTTCGATTGCTTTAAATATTTTCGCGCTCAACAAACCTGGAAAAATATAAAATATTCTACTGTCGCGTCGAAAGCTTTAGGCACGTGTAACGTTTTTGATTTTATACTCGCGGCGAGGAGTGGAGCGAAGTGAACGACGGCGTACAAAACGTTTGAGACGAACGCGTGTTTTGTTTTGTTTTTGTTTTTTCCACCGTGTGACCTATATAGGTAATGTTCTCTGCTATTATACACACACACACACACACACACATATATATATAACGTTCGCATCGCTTAAGCCGGTCGCGCTGTTGGTATTTTTCATTTGGACAATTGTTATAAGATCCCAACCGCCGACGCCGCCGCTTTCCTCAAAATTGTAAAAGGTTTTTAACGACTTGGCGGCGGCGTCGAGTTGGGCTCGTTAAAATAAAAAAATAAAAAACCGAAACACGTGAATATGTGAAGACTTTTAAAAGGAACGGAAAAAAAAAAATTACAATAATTTATTGTAACGCGTGCGCGCGCGCATTCGTGTGCGCACAGAGGTCCTACACCATAATATATACAGTAATACGCACATATACATAGTATGTATACATATATATTTTGACGGTTAAAAACTAAAAAAAAATGTGTATATAAATATTTGACGGCTTCGCATTCTTACGGTTTTAATTTCGGACGCGTTTTCTTTGCGAACAATATTATTATTATGATAATATATTATATATGTATATATATATATATATACCAACGCACCGCGAGGACTGCGAGTGCCACCTATATAACATGCATTATACGATATGACAATATTCACTGGCCGAATGAATAATTTATAAACGCATAATGATCATAATAATAATTTATCGTGCGCGCATATTATTATCATGGTCACGACCTACACCAATAATGAACTACACAACTTTTCAGCAGTATAGTTTTTTGTAGTTTTTACTTTCTGCAGTTATTGTGACTACACAAAATCAAAACCGTCTATCGTAATGTTGTAAAGGCGCACTATATAGTATTATTATATATATAATACCCAACACACACGACACATGTTCGTCACAAAGGGGGTGCGCGGGAAGGGCGTTGGACCTGAGTACAGGGGCTCAGCTTTTTTTTTAGGGATCCGTCGAAATGAATTTGTAATTTTTGAACATTTGATAGGAATACTTATTTTATAATTAATATAATATTTCTGTTATTTTGTTATTGTTTGATAAACGACACTAACAATATAATAACGTAATAATACGTATTTTTTAATAACACTTTTGATGTTTGAAAAAATATGCCCGCAAAAGGGTAAAATAAACTGAATAATAACAACTCTATTTTATCCTTATTACTAAGCCGCACGTATATTATAATACAACACCAGTTATTAACACTAACGCGTATGAATTAAAGATTATTTTAAATTATATATTTTTTAGCGCTTGCACCAATTTATTATTAACTCTAATAATCTGCGTAATGATACACTAAGAATTCATTCTTTTTTTTTTTAATCACAACTCGTACGGCTAACAAATGTTTTCTAAAACCTAAACCATCATTTCGTGGTAGGTATGTGTATTCGTGATAAAAACAGTGAAAACTTAATATAATAAATATTACACCCCTCAAACGAAACAAGTGGTATAGAATCATAACTATGTATATTTTGTTTTCACACCCCATCCTCTCCCCCCCCCCCAACTTCAATTAAAATTATATGCGAAAACATTTTTTTTTTTTTTACCTGGGGTGGAGGGAGATCGTAAACTTTCCATTTTTTAAACATTTTTGTCATATTTATTTTATTTTGTACAATATGTATATAAAATATTTTTACGATAAACACAATAGATTATGAAAGGCCGCAAACATGAGTGGGCTTGGTTGAAGAAATTATTCAATACACAGCATATAGTCACCAGAGAATTCGAAATTCAAGGGACCTAGTTACAAATTTGATTTATGGAGGTTTTCGATTTACCGAGTGTTCGAATAATGGAGGGGAAAAAATTAATTTAAATTACATTTATTTATTATAAATACATATTATTATATTTTACGGTTATTTATTGACATTTATTTATTTTATCGTTATATATTGGACATATCAAAGATATTTGTAATTTTTTTGTGATAAATTGCTGCCCATAATCTGGTCCATAACGCTGTCTAACTTACTGATAGAAAGATTTTGATTCGAATTATAGAGGTTGGTTAGAATAAAAATTCGAATTTTTAGAGCGTGTCCTCTCACCGAAACACATTTCGAATATATTATCGAGAGGACCAGAATACAATGTGTGTTTTTTTCTTAATGATAGTGGTTTTCTCAGGGGACTTTGCGTTTGGTTCGATTTATGGAGTTTTTCGAATTATCGAATGACTACTGTAATAGCATTTCATGGCGTCGCGGATATTACTTAGTGGTTGTACTACATTATAGACTAATCGATTAGTTATTAGTCAGTTATGATTCAATAACGTTGGCCTGCAAGGATTGTTCGGGAAAAGAGGGTTTTTCGACGAGAGGGTTTTGGTGGTTTGCTTAACATCACTCCAAACTAAAATTTATTTTTGTGCACTGCGTAGTATCCGATTTATAGACTAATAAAAGACTGTAAAAAATCGTCACACGCACAACAGCTCGAAACAGATAGGTACAATGACCACTATTATAATAACAATGATAGTAAATAATAATTAAATAATAATTAAATATTGATGTTCGGTAGGTATTTCTCGACGCACTTGAGTAGTGATAATAATAATAATATTACATCGAAATGTTCTAAATTCAACAAATTTTTTTGTCTATGCATTGATAAAATTATTGGTATTCAAGACCGCAAAACGACATAGTATTATTCTCTACAATAATAATAATAATAATAATAATAATATGGGAACACAGAATGCAATATAATGCTTGTCGCGCAATAAAACCGACGGACAGCGTTTTATATTGAAATTCATATAAACAAAATGAGAATCATATAATTTAACAGTGAAAACAATGTATTATTGTAAAAAAAGTAACCGTTCTTTCTTGAATCGTTTACAATAAACACATATTGAAATAATATCATTTTAAACATTTATCGTAAGGACACACTCTCTGGCTGTTTTTTTCGATGGAGCGATATTATTCTAAATTTAATTATTTTGTAATTTTTAAATACAGTTAGAGACCATATTACTTGATTAAAACTTCTATTTTTCAAACGAGAACGCCGATTTTCTAGAGTATACAAAGCTCGGAAAATTTCTTTAAAAACCTTATTGGTTCACGCTCACGTAGGTTTGGTTATAAAATAGGAGCTAGATCGGTTCTCGTCCCAGTCCATCCTTTCCTCGTTTTCCGATAAAGAACAATAATTATCGTTCCTCCATAATTTAAGATTTGATTAATTTAATTTATACTTTATAGTAATCATTGTTTGATCTGGTAGTTTTTTTGTTTTTAAAATGATTAACTCATTTATTTCGTACAAGTTAAGACCTATAATAGGTTAGGTAATAATTATGGGACCACCGCGACTGACTCGACAATTTTGTAAGCACTTTAAATATTATTGTGAATTGTCATATAATTCAGCTCGTTGTGAAAAAAAATTATTTGAGAATAAAAAAAGAACAAATAAAAACGTTCATGTTTCTCTGAAAAATTAACGAAAGTTAGACTATTATGTTTCTCCGCACGAAAAAGGAATATTATGTTCCCGCTAAGTTCGTGAAAGTATTGAACGAAATCGTATTGGAACGAATTCCGTCCCTGGGAGATATGTGACAATGACTTGAAAACTTCAGTACCTAAATAATATTATTATACTAATCCATCAACATTTAGGATACGTGAAAATGTCCCAAACGTCTATTTTAACGTCATATTTTTAGGACAATGTTATTAATCCTTGGCATAAACATTTCATCGACTGAAATACTTACTACATCCTCGTTTTGAATCGAAATTTTCAAAACACTTTCTTCTCGACAGTTTTCAGCAAGAAAAGGAATGTATATTTGAAAAACTGCTGCAGTGTAGTGCGAAAAGTTTCAAAAATACGATCTTTAAATAAGTTTGTTTGAAAATCGCGAAAATCCTGTTTTGAATGAGACGTGCGTTCGTTGCGTAAGAATATTACGGATGTGAAAAACGGTGATAATGGACGTGCTCGGTGAAACACTCTGTATATGTTATATATACATATTATTTCGTATCAGCTATCCGTTACCGCGCTGTTGTCACGGGACGGGAAGTGCGGAACTCTTGACCCGTTTTCTTTTCGATTTGTTTTTTTTTGTCTCAAAAATATACCTACTCCTCCCCTCACTAATACCCACCCAATCATCATAGACTTACGCCGGTGTAGTGATCATCGGTCTGCGGGTTTCCCACCGCTGCTTTTGTTTGCCGAAAACGCGTATAATAGTCCGACACAAACGTTTCGTCGCCGTCGTCGTCGTCGTCGTCGTAGTCGTCGCGAAGACAATGCAATAATACGCGTCGATTAGCATACAATGGAGGCGAAACGACGACCGCCACCTCCACCGCTGGGGCATCATCTATATGTCACACGCTCGTTCCGAGTCTAAAAATCATTGCTGCAGGTGCCTACCTACCTATGCGCGCGGTCGTCCCATATGACGACGATAATAATGTGCACACAATTTAATACACCGCAAACAATAATAATATAATGGTATATACCTAGGTTACCTATCTATACCTGGGTATAAGTATATATGGCGTGCGCGTACACGGCGGATATCAAAAACGTTCGTCACTTCCGAAACCGCCGTGCTGTATTATTGTCTTTAGTCTTTACGTCATGACGACTGCTCGCCGTGTCGTCGCCACCACGATCGACCGTATGATAATTATATGACATGATGATGATAATAATATTTTTGCTGCACTCTGCAAGACGTTCGAAAGGTTAAATGCGATTCGAAACGCAAACCTAGGTAGGTAGGTATTACGGTTTTATTACCGCCATTACCATTATATCATTATTGTTATTATTTTAATAACATACAATATAATATTATGTATATTATCAATCCGAACATTTGCGCGTATATTATGTTTCGGAGAACAATGGCGACGGATAATGATAATATTAAAATAATGTTAATATTATTTACTGTATATTATATGAATTACTATCACGCGTGTGGCGTGTCGCGAGGCGCACTGTTATTATTATTATAACGGACTAGGTATGTACACACTCAATAATACGCGTGTAGGCAAAGTCGTGCCGAAAAATTGACTATTATATAATTGTAAAATCGAGTTCGACGTGCCAATGAAACTATATACCATCGTGGGGGGGGGGGTTAAATGCAAATGACCGTGCGGCCTGGTGGCGTTAAAATCTCCCGAGCCAAACGATTTTTTGATTATAATTATATGCCTATCAAGTATCCATATAATAATATCATAATGTTATGCGCATCAAATAAATGCCAACAAATTACTCACAGCCATTCAATGAGCAAAAAAGATCCTCCAGTAGGTACCTATGTCAGACATGCGGCACTGGGTTATCAATAAAACACATAATGACCGAATGTCGTTCATACTCCGAATCAAGGCTGGCCTCAAACCTTCAAGAACATATTTTATCGGACCTCACTCGGTCAAAACAGTTCTTCGCTTTCAGCTACCACCAAGTTCATCACAGAGGCAGAACCACAAAATAAAATATGAACACTGTAAAATAATATAGTTGTCAATGTAAACTCAACCCAATGTAACCAACATTTTGTAACCCAATGTCGCCGAGAGTATATTTCGTTTTAATGATAAAAAAAAAAAAAAAATGTCGCTATAATATATTATATTATCAGGCATATGACGTGCAGGAAGTTAGCCTTCCGACTTTGTGCAAACATTTTCAAAATTATTGCAAGCAATCGTAAATAATTGTAAATCATCGAAAAACTTAAAAATCAAAAAACAAAGTCGGAGAGCCGAGTTCATGTACGATCTCAAAACATCATATCATTCCGTGATATTATAATAATATTCACGATAAACGTACATACTATTACGTTTGACTGCAGAATATAGGTAGAGTGCCCAGGAAATTTCGATGGGGGGGATATATGTTATACATTTTTTAGTAAAAGTTCGTCATTTAAATTAATCATGGTTATCCAAACACAAAAATTGTGCATTCATGCGTATTGAGTATCATTCTACAATTAGAATTAATTTAAATAGCCACACACTATACATACACTATTGTTTAAATAAAATGACAACATTAAACTAAAAACATTTATAACCTTTATTAAAATATTTAATATACAAAAGAAGAATAATTCTTAAAAACAACTTAGTTATTCGTTATTCCAAACGAAAATTTAACCGCCTAGATTTTGTACTCATCTCATCAATGACTTCATCAGTATTTATTTTAATGTCTCGATGATTGCTCATGAACATGAATACATAATCACTGATCTATAATCAGTATAATCCGTATAGTGAATGTTTATAATAGCCAATGGGAAATAATTTATAAGCAATAACTTATTACTGATAATTTTAAAAGTAATATCCATATCCATATATCAATGTTTATATATGTGTTTATGGTAATATCTAATAAGTTGAAGTTAACAAAAAAAAAACCAATGGGGGGGGGATATAACCCCTAACCTCACCCCCCTTGGGCACGCCACTGGAGACGTGAGCTTGGTAAATTTATCAGGTATAACATTTACGGTCAAAAGTAAATCTACAAACATTTTACATAGAGATTTTATATTAAAAAGTGATTTTTATGAATTATCATCTTAATCGTATTTCTTATAATCACATTTTGGCCACCCCCCGGCACACCTAATATATGTATTATCTATTTGAGCTTGAGCCTAAAAATAAATTAAAGTTGCACCGCCCAAACTCAATGGAATCGAAAAGCTGCAGAGATATTTCTGTACACTCGCTGACCGCTGTCATAAAATATCATCGTTGGTTGGCGAAATCGGTGGAATGATTTAACGGTAAAATGAACTTTGAGCAGAGATATTATTATGTATTGCCATACTAACCGCGAACACTATTCGTTAACTGCGCCTAACATTTGTTCGATTTTGGCGCTTAATAATTATCGACAAACATCGTTATCGTAAGCTATCCGACTTTTTCACCGTCCGGCAAAACCTGCCAGCACGTGAGCACAACAACTACGTGTGTACAATCCAACGAATAGACGATGGCGAACGTTAAAATTGTACGAAATCAATTATAGTATCAAAAAACGGGCGCGAGGCCAATCAAAATATGTATATTTTCGTATCGATTGGACGTTGTAATATTATTATTATCGTCATACGCACACATTTTAATAGAATAAAATATAGAATAAAGAAAACGAGTGTGCATATAATATAATAATAATAATTGGTACGGGTAGGTACGCAAAACCGGTCTTTATAGGAGGTTTTATATATTATTATGACACGAGATTTATAAACGCACGCGACCTTGTGCGGCGTTCTTCGCATATATATACACCGAGCCATCTCGTAAACACAAATGTATTTTATATATATAGTACACGTGCGGCGCCGCTCTGTCGAAATATATAATATTGAGGCGAATCGCTAATTTGTAATTCGATTTCGGACAGGTCAGCGTTTAATATCATTATGTATTGTATATATATATATATATATTATAAATGTATATACACATGTTTATACGTATATATACAAGTACTGCAGTAAATGATAATATTTTAGTTTCAGTTGACACGCAATCGGTAGAGTCACAATTATTATTACTGATAATGTAATATACGTAGGTGTGAACGGAGTGTCCGCGAAGGTTACACGGCAGGGTGCACAAAAAAAGTTAAGGCGCATGCGCAAAACACAAGAGTTTAGCGCAAGCCGTAGGAACTTATCGTCCAATAGATTCACATCGTGTACAGATGAGTACCTTATAGTAGTCAGGGTGAATCCTATATGTGACCTAGTGAGAGAGCGTTGGCGACAATTGCGTCCCGGGCTGAGTCCCAACGTCGGTCATGGCCGGCCCTCTTCCCGATATTTTAATTATTAGTTACCGTTTTATCTTTTGCAATAGAAATAACAATTATTGTATGCGCTTATGTGTTATCAGCGATTTTTGACCATGCCACTCCCCCCTCCAACACCACCAACACCGAATTATGTCTCTGCGGGCACGGAGAGTGTATAGCTCGTTTTTGTCAACACTCTCTATATTATAATTCCCGAAAGGCACGTGGACGATCAAATAAGCCATCGGAGAAAGTTGCACTGCTCACACTTAGGTATTACACTTATAATATACACATTTTTGACACTGCTTCAATGGCGGCATTTAATATTATTAAACCTACCCCGACCCACCCATACACCCACCAACCGTAGTATTAATCTCGGCCGAATCGAGGGCTGTCGAATTTACAATTTTTCAATACCTACGACTACAGCACTCGAAGATACGTAAGCCTCCCCCCACCCCCACAGCAATAACCTTATGGAATTTTCTCTCTAAACAGTATTATTATTACTATTAGGACTAATCTCAAAAAAAATTTAAAAAAACGATTCTATTGAATCTTTCGATTCTTTTTTATTTGATATTAGCTTGAGAATTAATAGAAGTACCTATTTGATGGACGCGTGCTTGAAAAAAAAAAAACTCCCAAGAGGTGTTGCAGGGAGGGAGAGATTCGCCGATTATCATCCCTTGCAGCCAACATTACGGCGTTTGTATATTATATAGAGAATAAAAAGTCAACGCCGGGATGTCTGCGGGTTAGGTCGACATTCTTCGTTGTTTTCAGAAAGTGCTCACGATATTATAATATTATACGATGTTTTTTTTGTACGTGTCGAGTTTCGGGCGCCCGCCGTCGCCGTCGACGCAAGTACACGTCAATTCGATTCCGAATAAACCGCAGCAGCGAGGTCAACGTATAATATATTATTACGTACACCAGCTGATCTGGACGTGAGAAAGTCATCACAACATCGGAAAACCCTAAAGTTTCTGAAACCATTTCTTTTACACGAGATTTGAAATAGGTAGAGAAAAAAATACTTTACCAGCTCATATCAATATAATATTTTTTCTTCTCTTTTCGACGACACCGTGATCTATATTAATTGGTTTTTTTTTTTCAAAACGGAATGCATTTTTAGAGTACTTCAGTGCTCGTTTTGGACGAATAATTTATGAGTATTAAAAGTATTAATAATCATAAAGTATTGATGGGCAATAGGCTGAATGGTGGACCGAAATTGTTCGAAGTACTCCGCGACTACACATCACTCTAAAAGACAAACTACTACCAAAATTCGATTTTTTGCAATATCAAAGTACCAACCTATTCCAATTATACATATATTACGTTTAGGGGATAAGGAATTATTAAACATATTTATGATATTTAACTATTAAACATGCTCGTCGTCGACAAAAGAACGCCACACCTTCATCTATTGTGTCTTGCAAACGTAAAACATAGCAAACTGTATACGGTTTACTGCAACAATGCTTTTTTCTATTTATAAATTCTGAAATTGGAGTTTATTGATCTGTTATGCAATTGAAAGGTAAGATCACTATCGATAGAATCTCGGAGACTTGATACTTTTACTAAGAAGCAAGTGATGATCTTTTTTTGAAACTCTACATTTTGTGTACTCAAATTTTAAAATGATCATAATTTCACAACTTATTTAAAAATAATAATATCAATAAAATCCTCCGAGACATCTCATATAATATTCTTCCATTTAAAATTCGTCGTTGTTTTAAATTCACTCGAACTTTAAAAATTTAAAGAGTAAAATGTATTATTGCAGTTAACGGAATATTTGCAATGTTGTACGTTCGTAAGGTCGACACCATGCAAGCAAGAAATTACGAGGATAAAAATAATTAAAAATCCTTTTTTTCCCAATTTCTAAAAACATTGGTGTTATTTCATGTGATTATGAGTGCCTTTCACGTTAAACGGATCACTCCGTAGTAAATACTATAAATATTGAGCGTAAGTTTATACATTATATATTTATGGGCTAGATGATATTTGTTGTGTGTTTTGTATCGTTTTTTCATTTTTTTTTTTTTTTGTGATTAAATTCAGTCAGCTACAACCACAAGAGATAAAAATATGTAATATTATATTACAAACGAGTGTCGACACTGTGCTGGTGCGATTGCAGTTTTTACTGCATTTTACGAACGACACTTATACATAATATACGGAAATTATTATCTCCGCGTGGTGTCGTTGTTAATTTAATTAAAATTAAAATGTTTTCGACGACGAAAATCATAACGATATATTATATAAGGTACGCTGCAAAGCGTGCGTGGATTACGTCGCAGCGGCATCGGTTTATAGAATGCTTATATTATATACAGAGTGTATATATATATACTTAATGCTGCACGAAAATCTTCAAACTTAATTTCAATATTTTTAAATTCTCACCCCCATACAATAAACTTGAGACGTCAGCGGCTGATCGCACACCAATGACATGACATGTCACATATTGTGTTTGAATCAGTTATCGGACTCAACATCTGCAACTATAAAAGCGCGACCATCGTTCATATTATTTATATTATATTATGTTATTTTTGGACACACTGCAAGTTCATCGACGACGATACTCAATAAGACATAATAATACAATAATAATTTTCGATTTCATTTTAGAAACACGCGCATAACCAGATCGTTCTGATCTGAGTCAATCTCGCGGAAACCCGACTGACGAGGCGCATTTTTTTCTACAGTTTCTTTAGTTGAATATATACTACTGAATGGAGTCGTCGTGTCGGTGAATATTTTACAAGGTTTTTTACGGCCCACTCGAGTTGCAGGGTGAAAACTACACAATCAAAAAAACATTTGAAAAACGATGCGGAACGACGATCAAGAAAAACCTGCATGATGGTTGAAGACATTTTCTTAAAAATCTTTGGACGGCCGCAGTCTGCAGTATAATTCCCTCATACGTTTAGCATTATAGCTATCGAAAAAATCAAAAAATTACATCTTCGAAGAACCGTGTTCTTATATCGGGACGTATCGGATGATAAATACTTAAATTCGCTGGATGAAACTTTCCAAGCAGTGTTTTTTTTTTATCCAAACAACATTGTTTTTAAAACCAAAGTGCTGAAAAAATACAATCGCGTCAACATACATTATTGTTGGGTATTCGCGTGGTCTGCAGAACACGGGATGAATCATAGCACTGCTATGCGCTGTTGCTCGGCAATATTGTGTCATGGTGTATGAGTATAACAATCACTACTGTTAATATAACAATAATCATTTATGTGAAAACAAATAATATTGCTGTTATTTTTAATAACATTTTAGTAATACACAGTGCTAATGATAGTAGTATGCAGACAAGTATCATTTTAACTGAATCGACTGTAATCGACTTCTTCTATTATGTTCGGCAACCTTGACGTGGCAGCAAAACTCGTGCAACTTTGCTCACCCGTCGTCGTCCTCGTTGTTGCCACCGCGGCCGCCGTGTTAGAACTGCGGCAGGCCGTCGAAACTGGTGGCGGCAGGGCGTTCGCGATGTCCTCGTTCCGGTCGGAAGTTACCACCCAATATCCGTATTTAGTGGGACTGATCACTGGAGGAATAGACGACATCACAGACCAGCAGACCGTCATCTGCACAGGAACCCTTTTATCTCCGGTGTTGGTTTTGTCGTCGGCGTATTGCACGTTGCGTCTGACGACCATGATCAAGGAGAGACCGGAAGTCAATAAACTATTCGTAAGCGACACAATAAACGTGACAAATAATAAATATTTTTCCCTATTTACTGTTATTATAGGTGGTTAGCCTAACCACTCGGACTCACCATACCATAAAGTATTATCAAGTACGGTGATATAATATTCTGCAGGATGATTCATTGTTCATTATTTTTATAATTATACGATTAAAAGTAATATTATAAATTACTTATATTTTTTAATACCATTGAAGGAAGTCAATGTAATGAAACTATGATTTTTTTCATATGAGAATCACACAGTTCTCTAGTAAATTGTTAAGCAGATGAAATTTTTTTTGAAATTTTTAGAAATCGAAACTCAAATGAGATGTCTCTGAATTAACTCTATGTGTACTAAGAACAATAATTCTCATAGACTTAATATAGTGGGTTCAGAGACTAGACAATCTGAATAGGTAGTTAGATATAGGTAGTTCTAAAGTTAATATTAATCCATCTGCAGAATTGCATTGTTCGTAAAAATGTTCTGGTTGTAATAATATTTCATACTGTATCCAATAATACATCTGTTTTGAACTTATTTTAAGGACTATTATCATCATATTATAACATTTAATAATTTATAGAAACTACTCATTCGATTTATATAGATCAACACTTCAATCACCTAAATATGAAAAAAAAAAAAGTATGTCTCTTTAAGTAGGTATACTTAAAAGCTCAATAATCAGAATTTTAATGAATTTATTACTAAAGGAAAAAATTCGGTGAGCATAATACATACGTAATGAACCATTTTGTCATTTGCAATATGTATACATTATACAAGCATTATATTATTGTGAAACATTTTAATTTATAAATTATTTAATACATTTAATACTCAGGTACACTAAGGTACATATATTATGTACGAGTTTATATTTTTTGACAAATTTGAAAGTATTATTAAAATATAATAATGGCACATTTGTTTCTTTTTTTTTTTACAAATACATCCACCAAATTCATTAAGGTCACAGGCTTTTTTTGTCAGCAGATAATTTTTTTTTCTGTTTCATTGAATTATTTTCACGCCATTATAAATTATGTAAAATAGATACTAAAAATTATAAATTAAAAATTGATTACAATGAATCAAAGAGATTTTTCTCTATGATTATATAGTTCGAAATGATCTATTGAATTAATTATTAAACATGGTCATTAAGTATATAATTGAAAAATTTGATTTTGAATTAACTATTAAGAAATAAAAGAGATTAGATTCTAGGTAAATTACTCTGTATACATTATCAAGATATTGAACTTCAAAACAACTGTTTAAAAATAACATTTTTTTCATTACCGAACGATAATGTCACACATGGTCGATACGCTCTGCACTTACCCACATCGTACCGATAATACCATAATACCTACTATGTCCATTCATCACTTGTTCGTGGATCACGCAAAGGATTTCATATTTCCGACTACTACAATTTTTTGATTTTTTACCGACAGGTGTATTGGAAGACACCCACGAACTCTGTGAAATACCACCGGACCACGAGTGTTTACACACATCCATCATACGACAAAGCCACACGCATGTTCGACTTATCGTTGATAAAGGTGAGCGCGTGATCCATGCGCACAATGTTTTTGCAACAAATTGTATTGGCTCATCGCCGAGACTCTAACATTAAATTCATAAAAAAATAAATAAATATAATGTAACGCTATAACACTTAAAACAGCTCAAAAAGCCGTTCAAGCACGTTGAACGTTTCGTTAGACTGTCCTCCAAAACGTTGAAAAGCGACGTCGAACTGAGCTGTTTAGTTGTGGGAATCGGTGCGCCTCACGAAAGCAGTTACAAGGTGCCAGTCCGTGTCAAGTACGGCCGCACCGCTTGCCGGATTCCTAAATCTATGTGAGCAAGATTTACATTTTACATTTTAGCTCTGTAGATTTACCGTCATTTCCAATTGATCCGGTATACAGTGTATAGTCTGTAAATCCGAAACTTTCCGACCTAAACAATTTAAACGGTTTCGTCAAAACATTTTTTTTTATTTGCTTTAGTTAATGAGAGTAAATACAAAATTCACAATTTAAAGTTGTTTCGTTACAGGAGATTCCTATTTTTTGCCTACCACGTGAATCTCTGTGTCTCCTATTCCAATTAATGCAATTTACAATATGAGCACCGTAGATAGGTTGCTTTGGTTCAAGGGCTCTACATAAACACCACCATATTATAGCCAAATGTTCTGTATTCAGATTGGTACGTCCCACATATGTCACCTATATTAATTTCCGATCAAATAAATAACATTTTCATTAAATTTCTTAATTAAACGCTTCTTATTCTTCTCTCCGTTACACTCCTGCCCAATATTTTCAGAACATCTCAAGTCTTGTACTCTTGTATCTCTAATACTTTAAAATACAGTTGATCTTTTACCTTTCCATTTCAACATTCTTTATTTTCCTGCAGACTTTTTTGATAATTCTTTTTATTCGTTTGATGCGCACTACATCCGACAACCACAATATGTCATCCTGTATTCTACATTTCTAATTTTTTATTGCATAAGCGACCATTTAATTGTTGGACTTTTGCGTGTAAATAAATGAATCAATTTCACGTGTTGTAATAAACAACAAGAGTGGATGATACAGGGTGACGTTACCTACGCCGTTTCAGCCCCGGTTTTGAGTACTTGATCGGATACACTTGGGAAGATTTCCTGTGTACCGAGACAGTAAGTCCGGCAGCCACACGATTGCCGTGTGATAGGGCTGATCCGTTGGTGTGCTCCGATGGCCGGTACCAGTATGGAATCTTCAGCTATGGATACGATGGCACAGGCGCGTCTCTGGCGACGGAGGCGACCGAGTGTGGTGATCCGACCATTCAGAGCAGACACCTGTTTGTCAACAGGAACGCTGATTGGATAACCAAGATGATGGCGGATCATGTTGGCGGCTCGAAGCAGATAGACGAAGTTGAAAAGACCACGAACGCAACGACGACGACCACCAATCGCCCCACGCGGTCACAGCCGACAACCACCTCAACTCGAGTGGAAGTGTCGGAAGTCAGCTGCACCGATCATCTGGAAGTTAATTACCCGTATCTGGTGTACTTGGAAGGCCTACCCGATGAACCGGTGTGCGGCGGCACTCTTATATCGCCTTGGCACGTGCTCACAACCGCTTACTGCACGACAAGAATGACCGAAATCATGGTATTAACCGCGCGTTTACCAATATAATAAATGTCAGCCGATCAGCAATCTTCAACTGTAGACTTAAGTACCGAATTTCAATATCGAGATTATAGGAGTATTGCTATTTGAGCCATTAAATTTAATATACAATATGGTTCTACTCCAAAATGTTTCATCAACGTAAAAGGGTTTAGCATAGGCGAAATTAGATTATTGTATTAGGATACTGGCTAAATATAAGTATGAACAAAAATTCTAATTACAAAAAAAAGTTTTTAATTTAAACTTTTAATTGTATTAAGTCTGTATGTTGTCCAACTAGGATCTGACTGACCTGACTCGTAGTTTCATCTATGGAGTTGAATGTGTTGTGAATCGTAATAAAAACCATTAATCCCATTTATCTTATGTATGTTGTTATTATGTATAATGCAATGTGATCAATAAACCAATGAATACCATCCATATCATATATACCTATGTCTAGAAAATATAAATTCATATCACGAGTATAAAAATTTGATTTGGGACGGCACCTGTATTGCTGTCTTAACGGTTTAAAATATAAGCACGGAAGAGTATTTTGGGGAAATATTGACGGGATAACCTAGTGTAATGAACATCGTAGGAAAAAAACCCAGCGCATAATCAAAAGTACGACCATTATATTATCATTATTTATGATGATAATAGATGTATCTAAATTGGACGATATTTACCAGAAAGATAATGAGGCATTATCTGAAAAATATTCCGTTTTTAAAAGTAGGGTATAATTGGTAGTGTTTAAGCTCAACCTATATTCTATACGAACCATATAGTCTTATTATTTCGATTTTTCGTAATTGGTTTTGCCACGTCGCTTGCCAGAATGTCGGACCATAGGGACGGAGACACAGCTATATAGTGTAATATCTACTATATTGACTTTCTTGCCGAGAATCTGTTTTTTCGACGGGTTTTATTATTTTGTTTCGCTGCTCAGGTGACCGTTACGACTTACCGTAGACAACGCGCGATGGCAAGGCTCGTATACATTCATCCGAACTTCGACCTATACACGCTGACGGCGGACATCAGCATCGTTGTCGTAAGTCTGTCTCATCCTCGACGCTTGTTATCTTTCCCGACGCACCGTTTATGATTATTGCACGGTATCATTTTTATCCGCACAGTTACAAGAACCGTTAAACGTGACCAGATACGCACAGCTGCCGGAAATTGTCAGCGGCCCGACCGACGACGGAGACTACAACACAACTTCTAGAGCGCTGACTTGCGCAGTGGTGGCGTCGAGCAAACGATTGACACCGTATCGTTATGTCCCGGTCAACATCAATTACGGACCCGAAGCTTGTGGAGGATCATTTGAGTACGTACAATGTACAAACGTTGTGTTGTTATTATAATAATAAATACTCGATGACGCATAAACAACCCGCAACGAAAACTACAATCTGTTGTATTAATTGTATGTTGTAGGCATAGGCGCCAGGTTTTCAAAAAGCTATTGGGTGCTCTTACCAATGTAAAACAACAGTGGCGCAAGCATTGGCGGGGAGGGAGTAATGGGTTGTACCCACCCCCAATTTTTTTTTTCTAATTTTGACTTCCGAGGTTTTGCCACAGAATTATAGATGAAATAGATTTTTATATCCTGTAGTTTTTCTTTGTAGCCACTGATATCATACAATGAACGTGGTGATAACGGTTTACCTATTTTAATTATATTGGGTGCTCCGCACCCAATGAATATTTTCAATGGGTGCTCGAGCACCCGAGCACCCATGTACTTGGCGCCTATGGTTGTAGGATCAAAAAATATAATACGATTTTTAATAAGCTGATCGCGGTGACATAAAATAATAATAAACACCTATAAATTACAGATTAAAATCTTACATGAGACGATTTTTATCCTTTTAGAAAAAATGCATCGTCGACAATCTACATGTAATTTATAAGGGTTAAAACATGCACCTATATCATATTATGTTGTGGCAGATACTGAATAACTGTTATTAATTTTTTAACCATTTCATTACGGGGGTATTACGGACTAATCAATCGTTTTAAAAATTATCAATAGCTGTTTTAATTAATTTGATACCATTAAAATATCATGGTAATTATTTAAAAAAAAAATCCAAAGACACAAAAACAGATATCTACTAAGCAATTTTCTAAAAAAATATATATACCTATATGAAAAAAAAAATGTTATCCCAGTACAGTGTATTGTACTGAAAAAAATTAATTCAGTAGTGAAAGCGTTAAGCGATATTGCAAACAGAATTTAATTGTGGTAAATTTATTATTGTTCACCTAACAGCTTGGAAATTCAGACGACCATCAGCAAGACTTGGCGTGAATTCATTTGCGGAATGCTCAATCAACAATTTCGAAATGACACGGGAGATCCGTTAATCTGCGATGGTTTTCAGCAAGGCATAATTAGTCACACATATCGGACTGCAAAGCAGGCTGCCGAAACCGGAAGTGCCGAACAAGTGCGTTTCTTGGCAATCGACCACCACAGAGAATGGATTGACCACGTGATCACGGCCAATAATCAATTAGGCACCGGCGATGGCTGCCCGAACGCATCCCCCCGACTCGTGGTCATCCTGGTGTTGATGACTGCCTTGTTCCAATTATCGACACAGTTTAGATAGGTAATGTATTCGTACAATAAAAAAGAATACTATGCATAGCTGAAGGACAGAAATGCTGATAATGTGTAACATTGTTGAATTAACCGCAGGCTATTCACTAATCTTGTTTTACAAAACTGTGACTTGAAGTGGCACTAATGCAATAGTAATTCTCCCCGCCCATAATTTATTGATAACAGACGAGTGATTTATACAGATATATTAACTTATTATAACAATGCAGTCTGAAGGACTTTCTAATTTGTCTTCGAGACACAACACAGCTTAATTCTAAAGGTTGGTTTTGTTGGCGTCATCGCTCAACGTTCTTTTTCGTCAATATATGGCAATTCTTAAAAATTATTGGACATTCGTGTTCACTGATTCTAAACTGGTCGCGAGTCGCATTCACGCCAAACGTACCCTTCGAAAATTGTGTGATATGCGTCATTTATCTAGTAGATTAGCTCGCTGGTGACTCGATAAGGTCAAATTTGTGTAGGTACGCAGAAAAACAGCCATGTCCAGATAATGCTTGGATGAGGTGATAGGTTATAGTTTCGTGTTGTCTGTTTAATCATCGACCAAAAATCTTCCTAAGTAGTCGATGAGTCTTTGTAGGCTATTTTCCCATATTTTCTGACAAGATCTTGACGTTAATATACATATAACCTAATTAATCAGTTTTGATTAAAAACAAGTCATTGAAAGAACTATATTGTATGGCATAAGTAATAATTTCAAACTTATACCTTATACAATTAAAGCTGTCTAGTTCGAGCTCTGAATAAAACGGAAAACTATTCAATCGTATCCAAAGATATTCAAAAGAAATTTAATTTGTAACAATATTAATTTTTCATAAATTTAAAAATATTTAAAATTGTAATAAAAAATTGCTTTCATTATATTATTGTTATCAAATGCATAAAACAACTTTATTCCTTAGATAATAAAGAGTTTAATAATAAATAATAATAATAAATTTAATTTCAACGACAAAAATTCAATTTGTTAAGGGGCTGTCACACGAGGCGACTATACTCGTTACGACTACGTACCAGCGAGTAAAGTCGCTCCATCCATCTGACAACGTATTCGCTACGAGTACCCAAGTCGTAGCTATATGAATAGTCGCGGCGAATGGAATAGAGCATATATTGTTCAATTCTACTCGCTAGAAACGCGCGACTATGCTGGTCACGTGACCCACTCGCAACTCAAAATCGCAGAGTTGCCCCGTGTGACATTCATGTACTCGCTGGTCGCTACTAGCTAGTATCATTATTATCATTATTATCATTATTGTTTATCAATACTAATTATATTATCAATCTTATAAGATTATTATTGTTACGACGTGATACGATTGACGACATTTTTGCGACTGACTACTCGCTACTCGCTATCTCGTACAACTTCGTGTGTGACAACCTACTCGCGGCGACTTGATGAGGCGAGAAGTCGCTGCTACTAGTCGCGGCGAATAAAATCGCCACGTGTGACAGCCCCTATTACAGCTTCTATTGTCTCTTATGTCACAGATCTCGGAAATATTGAATCAAACATGGCCATAAAACTTAGACATAAATACATAATCCTTGACTATATCAACTTTCTGCTGCTACTATGATAGCATCCATCATGATAATTTGTAAATAAAATTAATTTAAAAAAACTTAAACCAATTAAAGTTTTCTGTCTTTAAATGTTTATAGGTAGGTACCTAAAATACCGTAATAAGAACATTTGGTGTTTCTACTATCATAACTGAATCTCATAGAACAAAACACATGCACATCTCAGCGAGTGACAAATAAACATATTGCAACATTGCAAAAATGTTGTTGGAAAAAAATTGTTCAGGAAACGGTATGTTATGCAAAACATAATGTGGAAGCCTAACCGTTTAAAAAGTTTTCATTTTTAATTGTTTTAATCCTTTTTTTATTCTCTAACGCTCATATAAATGTATCATCCGACTACTGTCGTTTAAGTTTAAACCGTTTCGACATAGACCGTAAAATGTAGGTACTTTATGTTTGACTCAACGACAGAAATCAATTCTAATTAAACTATTTTAGTAAACCAAAATCGAACAAAAAAAATTAAAACAAAATATACGTCACAATATACGTTTTTAATAAAATTTAAAAAAATTATTAAACATTTATGTTGTGGCGTATACTTTGTTTTATTTTTTTTGTTCGATTTTGGTTTACTAAAATAGTTTATGAATCGATTTATGTCGTTGGGTCAAACATAAAGTAACTAAATTCTACGGTCTATGTCGAAACGGTTTAAATTTAAACGACAGTAGTCGGATGATATATTTATCCGACGATCTTAACATTTAATGAGCATTGAAATAAATATGTAATTCTTTTGCAAAATAATGTATCTGATTAAACGTAAAAATAAAAAAATAAATTGTTTTCATAATTGCACATTACTTTTTTTCTCTATTAGGTTTTCCATTGTTTTGATATTATATGACGTGTCCTTTTATCTCATCTCTTCTCGATTTAATATTTTTCCATAAACGCAGTTTCTCTTTTATCTTATCCAGTAACTCTTCGATCGATCATTTCTCGGTCATATTTGATCGTGATAAAAATCATCTGGTACAAAATTTAACCTGACATTTTTCAACGCAATTATAATAATATGTTGTTTCACATTTTACGAATTTTATCGCATATTTTGATATCTAATTTTTTTTACGAAACCTAAAACTTTTTTTTCTGCGTTCGATCCTCACATATTTTTCAGTTCATATAACTATAATTTTATGAATATCTCGTCGCCGGCCGCCCCTGATATTGTAATATGTTATTACAATGCCACGGTTACTGAAAATTATTATATATTTCAATCAGCCAACGGATCTTCAACGCGAAATAATACAATTTGGCTGCGACCTAGCCGAGTTCCTATGACACTCTCGTATATATAGATGTTATACTATTATTACGAAGCGCGTGCAGATTAATAACAATAATTATTGTTATGAAATCGGTCCCGGGCGATTTGTCACGCACCGCCCGCAGATAAGCGAGCGACAGTTCGCCCGCCCCCGACGACAAATCATCGTAATATTATCATGACGTGTGCCCGTTTTACCGGACATTTACGAAATCGGTCGGATAACGATCCACTCGCCTGACGGTTTTTGGTTCACTAATTATAATATTTAGACGTACTACATAATATATAACCGATGTGCCTAAAATATAAATAATTATTTATATTGACGAGCGTTTCAATAGATTTTCAAAGCGTAGTAATACCTAATGCATAATATTATATACATCATTTATAAGCTGCACAGTATGTTTTACAAATTATTTTACACTAATGATGAACCACATTATACGAAAATATTCAATGAATCCAAATATTGTACACAGTGATTCATCAAGCGTATTATACTCGTTGCGGCTCACCCCTCTCATTCTTTTCAATAGTTTTTCGTTATAAGATTTTAGGAATTTTCAATATGTACAATTTTAGAACTATGACATAAACTATCAATTTGATAGTGACAACATTTACAAAAACTGGTTTTTATCGAATAATTATTTCGTTATATAGAAACATCAGATTCGTTATTTGGAGATAAATTTACGTGTAATTAACAATGAAGGTCATAGTTCTTAAAAATATTTCGTTAAACAGAAAATTTCGTTAAATGGAAGTTCGTTATATGGAAGTTTCACTGTACTTTTAGATCTTATTATTTTTAAATTCTTGAAGTCTTTTTTTTTTTTAAGGAGTGCAGGTGGAAATTTAAATATCCGTTTTTCGAACGAGAAAATATAGATAATTAATTTTCTGAACATTTTGACGAGTCAAACAAAATTTTCGAAAGGATAGTTTTTGATAGCCTTCTTTAACTTTGTATACTAAAATTAACAGGTCTGTGATAGTGGGTAGATATGCGGAGGCTATGATGTTTTGAACATTTTAGTAGTTAATATTAATCCATCTCAACAGATTTTATGATTTGTAAAAATATTAAGTACAAGACGTGCGACTATACAAAAGAATAATAGATCCACTATTAAATCTATGTAATATTTTTATGAGACCTTTTTTAAGAACTCTATTCGTATTGTATGAGATATAGTTAATATTGTATGCTTCTCATATTAATTAAAACGAGGATTTCGCTTACGTAATTAGTAATTCGTAATGTGACTCGACAGATATCGACTAACAGATGACTCAAACAGGAAATCAAATTCGCGATGTAAAAGATCCGAAGCAACGTATTTCGATGTGTCTTTTTCGCTTTCGGTCGAAACCATCATCCTCGTCCCCAAGGCATACTTATCATTATTATTAAACCCTTCCGATATATTGCGATACCCTATGCACCTGCGAGTGGCCATCGACGGGTGGGCGATATAGCAAATCTAAGGGCGCCAAAAAAAATATATATATATATATTATATAGATCGACGAATTGAGTTTCTATCCTGTTATTGTTTTTTTTCCACCTGACGTTGTTTTCCAAAACGACCATCGTATGCGATTTTAACATATATACGTAAAATGCCGGAATTTTTTGCCTTATTTTGGCTTCCTGTTATGTACAACCTTTGCACGTGTTAAATATTTATGCGATCTTTTTTCTTTATCGGCCGTAACGGACTTACCGTGTGGGACGTCGACCGCACACTGTCATGTTCGGAAATTTCCTTTGAGGAATATACCTACATTTTTACCCCCTTATTCCGTTCATCACTTGTGGAATTTTTACTTATTTTTTTTCGCTCCGTCAAAGGAACAAATTTGTTCGTCGTAATATAATGTTTATTATTTATAAAAAAAATAAAAAAAATAAAAAAAAATAAAAAAAATACTTATCTTTTTTTAATGGTTTTGTCGTGAACAACGAAAATATAACAAGACTTTAACTAATGTTAAATTACCAAATTTAATGTTAAGGTTCACTTGGTTAGGTTAGATCCAATAAGTGAGTACTAAATTGCATGGTCATATTTTCAAAACATTGATCATTAATTTAAATATTATATTATTCGTGATTAAAAAAAAAGAAAAAGAATTTCCCTGACAACTACTTGCTGTGTTTCTAAGGCGTATTTTTTATCTACTTAATTATAAAAAGAAAAAGGTGGAAAAATTAAAAATCTTATATTGGCCAAAACAGTTTTTTTTCTTTGTAAGCACGTCCCTCTGAAATATTTTTCTGTGTCTAATCATTGGGATTCATACGTAATAATGATAATTTTAAGTGAAAAGTGTGGTATTAGGAAAACTGAAAACTACATCTCACCTTGTGGCTAACTCTGCAAAGCACAGTATGAAATATTATAAACCAGTGGTTTCCAATCTGGAGTGCCTACCTACGCGAAAAAAAAAGGGATGATGGCAGAACAATTTTGAACTTGTTTCATTCAAAACGATTCGTTTTCGATGTATACGATATATATATATATATTAAATATGTTATTAAAACTCAACCGCATAAACTCATCTCATAGCTTAAGAGCATGATAGGTTAGGTTAGGTGAGGTTAGGTCTGTATAGATATCAATGCAATATTGGGATCGCACATTTGTACACACGTGGGCAAGAATTAAATTAAAAGTAATTGAAAGTTATGATAAAGGATAAAATCTACCAATAAATATCACGTTTAGAGAGAGATACGGAAGAATGAGAAGGACAGACACCGATGGGTAGTACTATGATGGGCTCGTGTGGGTTGTAAAATTTGGGTTCAGACCAATCTATATCAACGTGCATTTTTTTTATTTACGTAAACATGCTGTGTAACTCCCACACGACAAACTCCAATCTAACAACGTATTCTTTTGAAACGAAATATTTTTTGAGAACTTGCAAATTAGAGCAAAATGTATTGTTTAATCAAATATTTCGCCGTTTTTTTACGTACGTCACATTGGTTAGCGCAGTTTACATCCATTTCGTCGATCTCCGGTCACTCTCTTGACGATAATTTTGACACTATTTAGTCATAATAATATAATGGATGCTTACTGCTTCCTGCAGACTTTCGGAAGTGAAGTGCATGTTTTTAGGATGGGTCACTTTTGAAACCCAGTCCTCGATATTTATTGAAATATAAAATGTCCCAAATCTTGCCAGAGCTATACTACAGCTGTCCATACTGTCATCCAATCCCCCCCCACCCTAAAAACTTATTTTATCATATAGTTATAGTACTTTTGTTTTCATATTTAGTTGTATAATAACTATTATATAATGCATAATAAGATATATTATATTAATATATATGTAAAAGAAATATCATTGTTGTACCGATTGAGTAATAATAATAATAATAATAATGTCTTGTCTAGAAAACATCATTAATTCAGCTGCCGTTGGACTAAGCACACACAATATATATATATATATATATGATGACTAAAGCAGCTGTTGCACATATAACTTATCTGTTATTCCGCAGATTTCGATTTTTTTTTCTTCATCGGTAAAGAATAAGCAAGGAGCAGTTTCTATAATATATAAGAGATAGACAATATTTATTTATCAAAACACAGTGTGAACGCTTTTTAAAATATTATGGAAACGACATGCATGACGTGCACATTAAATATGCGCCACCGCGTATAAAGTCAAACAAAACTTTTACACGCCAAAGCGCGTTTCAAAAACAACACCTAAGAGGCGCAATTACATATCACATCATATCGTGTACTCGAAACATTCAAAATAATATTATAATAAGAATGTGTAACATGATATTATATATGATGGATCATAATAATTATATTATAATATATGTTATACACTGTACACGCGTACATAAACTTTCTTAATGTAATTATAAACTTATTTTTCGATCCAGAAACGCGTTTGAGTCGAATAATATGATTATGTACATTGACGGTATACGACCGCCGATGTGGTCCAAAGTCGCGAGTTTAATGCCAAAAGTAATTCAAACGAGTGTGTGTGTGTGTTTCAAAACCTCGAAAGTCGAGTACTTGTCTATAACATTCGTGGAACGGATGAGTAGGTCGTACTATACCTACTACGCGTCTACAACATTCCAAAAGTCTTCATCTGCACGGGTATGACAATTATTATTAGATCACGGATGTTAATGACCAAAATGTCATTAAAATATGAATTAAAAAAATTCAAAATATTCAATAATACGCCATAATAAACTTCTAAATCTTAAATAATAAACCTGGATTTCAACAAATTCTGCAGGGTTAATATATTAATTTAAAAAAAAAAAAAATTATATTATTATCTTTTAAATGTCTATTTAAAATAATTACTTTCTTACAAAATACACAGCTATTGAATATATTATGAATAAAAAAAATGATGAATTAGTTTTTGATCTGTTAAAATTAAATTTTACATAGTGTAATACTTTAAGTATAATATCATCATCAGGATTGAACTGTAAAACAATTTTTTTTAGTACCTATTATTTAAAATAGTAATTCATCATCTTTACAGCTGAAAAAGACAAATTGTTCGTTTGTTCGGGGTAATCTCTGGATAAACTTAGCAATTTAAAAAAAGATTCACCATCAGAAAGCTACACTATCCATAGTATAATATAGGTTATATCTTATCTCGATAAGTGGCAACTGGCAATTGATTTTTTTTCGTCGTGAATTTGAGAATGTTTTTATAAAACAATATAGAAATAACAATAATTATGGATTATTTGGTTGCTATTGGTTACAAAAAAGTTAGTGCAATTGGTCAGGTGCCGATTTCAAAAATCGTTTCACCATTAAAAGAAAAATCAAAAAACAAAACGATTTAATACGTTTTTCTCGTAGAATCGTATTTTATATGGACTGTGTTAAAAATATTTAACGGAGATTAAGTTGGGGCAGATCCACTAGAAGTTTTGAACGTCACTACACCGGATATTAAACGATGACGGATTGGACACAAATGTTATTATTTTAAATCGCATAGAGTCGGTTAGGTCAGAGATAAAGTAGTGTTAGATTTGGCATTTGTAACTTATCAGCAATAGTTATGCCTCATTAAGGACTCTCGGATACGTTTATTTCGCGACCTACGAAAATAATATAATTTCCTAACAAAGTGTTATACATGCGATTGGAACACGCGTTTCGTTTTTGATGCATATATAATATAATAGCAGGTAATACCTATTGGTAAAATTGCTTTTGTTACAATAACGCGTAGACCACCGGGCTGGCTATATTGATGACGCATTACAAAGACAAACAATCGTGCACTCGCGTATCTAAACACTGTTATTATTTTGAACGCGCCGCGGTGTGTATTCTTGTATTCACACACAACCACTACAACAGTCAACAACAACAATATGATATTATGTTGTTTCGGGCGTTTAACGTTATGTGTCATATACTGCAACAACGCGACCAACTTGACGCCGGACTTTTCGAACGCCGCGGTTGCGATTTCGAAGAACATAAACTGTAACGTCCGCGAGCATCGCGAATTTTTTTAGTCGACGGATCTGCGAGAAACGGTAAGTGTAGTGTTTTTTTTTTTTATTAATTTTTTTTTTTTTTTTTTTAATGGGATTTTTACCTGACACGAAGATATATTGTTGCGTCTCGTCTATTTTCGACAAATTACGTGTTTCCACAATAAAATCATAATAAACGACAGAGAAGAAAACGAGTATATATAGATCATACACATTAGGTAGGTACTATTGAACATTTAGGCCTGCCGAGGTGTATTATAATAGTCTGACGCGTATATGATGTGCCTGATGTACAGTCTGTTTTTGGACGTCGTAATAGTAAAATAATACGAAAGGTACACTTCGGGCGTATCGTATATAGACATTATTATATAAAGAAAGCACAACGCGACACAAATCTTATTTTGTGGGCGGTTATTACAAACGATACGAACGATCCGTCTATGATTTCAATATCGAAGGTATAGGTATGTAGATGCGAATCGTCTATTATTTGAGAATACTAATTTTTTTTAACGACTATCGATTAAACACGAAACGGTTAGCTTTTGCCACGTTAATCGTAGTGTATAATAATTATGTGTTAAGAATATAGTGCCATCATGTAACATTGTGCCAAAGTTTTGTTTAGGCAACACCTTATATTATGATATGGGTGAGTAGGTATTGAAAAAAAAGGACGTTTTATTAGGTCGGTATAGAAATATTACGAGTCACTTAAAATTATTTGAGCAAATCTGCCACTATATACTGTATGTTGAGGTCGTATTATGCACCGAAATAAATTGCGTTTTCGATAAAATGCGACTGCAAATCTTCCAACAGAACAGTATAATAGTATAAATGTATAAAATAATTATAATTTAAGACTATGTCACCTATTCGTGATGTCTTTGATGTTTATTATATCAGAACATTAATGTTTTTATTATTCCTATCGTTTATATATTTTGTTAGTTTGGTGGGCGAAAAAAATAATTGATTTCATTGCTTTATACGAATTACGAAATGTCAAAAATGTTTTTATGATAATACAATAAATTATGATATGTGCACGATTATTGATTTCCTTATTTTACGACTTAGACCATATACTATGGATGGAGCCACGGCGTATTTTTTTGTTGCCGATATCATCGACGAGTCTCTTGATTAGGTGCTCGATATGCGCATGCGTCAGGTTAATCGTCGCATATTTACCAGCTGGAGAATCAGATATCAGCTTATACCGTATAAATGCATAATTAATTAATGAACTTACACATGCAAAGTTAATCCAGGATTTAATTATACAGATTTTAAACAAAACACACATGCATTATAGTTTGCCATAATGTCAAAACTAAAAAGGGAAGTTATTTATTTAATTTGTTTAAGGTTGAATAATTTAATAAGGTATCTACTATTGTAACTTATAAGTGGTAGGTCGTAATAAGTTATAATTAGTACAATTATAAATAATAACTATAAAAAGCAGTATAATGCTATAAATTATAATATTTGATATTATCTTAGATTCTTAGATCATGTCTAAGCTTAGATTATATTAATAATTAATATCATTAATAATCCAGATGATGAACATCGCGTAATCTCGTATAACCTCGCGCATGCGCAGATTAAGTACCTAATCAAGAGACTCGTCGATGATATCGGCAACAACTTTTTGTGTAGACATAATACGCCGTGGCTCCATCCATAGTATATGATCTAAGTTTTACGAAATGTTTTTTGTCTATATTTGATGAGTTGAGCGTTAGTTTAATGATATTCGTGACGACTAACTTTATCAATTAATAATATGGACATTGATTTGTTATTAATATTTAACTTTTAATTTTGCAGAATCGGTGTCATGAAATCGTTACCTATATACCACGTCGAAAGTATATTTCCAAGACATTACGCGTACCTATCTATTATAAATTATTATGTTTATTTTCATATTATTCTTTTGGATGTAAATAAAAGAATATTGCATTAAAACATTTTCCATGATATTTAGCAAAGCTTAAGATAAACTCACTGTAGCAAACATGGAAATCAAACGATGAAAAAGCATTGTTTACTTTTTTAAATTCATAACCGTTCGCGTGTTTAGTACATTTTTAGACCATCAAGTGCTAAACCCTATAGCAATGGCATACATATCGATACGTTTAAATATTTTATATTTTATTATTATCATACCTATTATATAGTATTATGATGGTTGGTATGCGTCTTGCCTCTTGCACCTATCCTTCGCCTCTGCGACTATATGGCAAATTCCGTTATTGGATTTATATTAATATAATAAAGCAATACAACGACGCGCGTGGACCTTGAATGGGTTTTATTTTATTATTTTTTTTTTAGTTTTTCATTATTATTATTATTTTAAATCACCCGCATTCGCCTTCTCCGTGCCCCGGGCGCGTATTCATTCATGTGGCCTGCGCGCCTCATCACGACCAGTTCAAAACTTCGCCCACGTACGTCCGTATATTATTATTATTTTTTTTTTTTATCAAAGAGAGAGAGAGAGAGAGCGATAGAGATTGAGAGAGACGCTAAGAATATTACAATATACATATACCATACGTGCGTACACATTCAATATAAATATACGTACACATGCACTGCACCATTGTAAACGGTCGCTCGCGTGAGTGTGTGTGCGCGCGCGAGTATAATATTATAATATTATATATACATCCGATCGTTTTGTAGTCATGTGGGTCTGCCGGAATCGTATTTTATTGTCCTTATAACACACACGCACGCGTATAAAGAGAAAAAAAACGCAGACGTTAGATTTGTCGTGGCTCGGAATGAAAAAAAAAAAATAAAATAAAATAATAAAAGTTAATAAAATAAAAAATAAAAATAGGTGCGCCCTTTACAGAGAGCAAGACTAGTGTCCTCTGGCTGGGTGCGTTACCGTCGCAGCGCCGCACCGAGAGGAACGGAAAACGCTCGCGCGTCATGGTATTATAATAATGTACACCTTAAACGCCGAGCCCGCAACAGGTTGTAGCAGGTATGATACATAACAAAATATTATTATACAGTTGGATATAATGTGTGCGTATTTAATACTTTATTACATTAGATATTATTTTTTACCATCACCGTCTCCATCGTTGCTACGGTTGATTAGACCGCCGCCACTAATGTGTGTGTGTGCGTACCTTACCTATCGCATGTATATACATATATATAATACAATTATAATATTATGACCACGTGGTATCCTATATAGTGTTATTATATAATAATACGCTTTATGCATCGAATACAATATATATTATCATACTCAGATAGGTTAGGTATGTGTGTGTGTGCGCGCCCGTGTGTGTGTGTACCCATGACAAAATAATAATAGGCATGTCGGCAGTATCCAAGTTTAAAACAGATTTCCGGGGACAAACATGGCTGCCGGCGTCAACCTTTTCTCATTGGACTACCTACTAAATAATATGTATTATAAAATACTATAATGTTCGTTAACGTGATAATACAATATTGATAACGGGCGAACGACTACCTACGCCCAGTGTTAGGACTTATCTAGATAAATTATCCAGATAATTATTTTTTTATCTTTTATCTTATCTAGATAAATAAGTATAAGTTATCTAAGTATTTATTTTAGATAAAAATTTAATTTATCTAGATAAATTTACAAGATAAATTTTTTGGTAAAAATTAGCTAGATCTGTTCCAAAATGTTTAATTTTTATTCTCATTATCTCAGGCACAACTTGTACGTAAAATAACATCCAGGTTTAAAAATATAAGACGTTATTCTGAAAAGAATAAAAGTTATTCCTATTTAGTACTTATTAGCAATTAATATTCTATATTCGGTTTATAATATATAGTATAAATGTATAATATACTTAATACTAATAAATTTATATAAGTAGCCTATATTACTATATACTATATTATTAGTATATTACTATCGCGACCAGTATAATTTCCTAGAATTTTATAAATATTTTTAAATTATAATTAAAATACAAAATATAATAGAACAGATGGGAAGTTATACACATGATAAAGATACACAAATTGATAGTGATAACGAAGATAATCTGTCCCCAGTCCTATTGATACTGAATATGTTGATGTTGGCCAGTTGCTTTATGAATCAAATAGTTCTGAATGCACTGATTTCAGTTTGCCTGATCACCTGACATATTTAACGAATTTTATATTGTACCTTTAATAAATATTATTATATAAGGTACCTATTATAATATTTACTTATTATGTTTTGCATAGTAATTTCTTAAATTTTTTTTATATATCTACCTAATTTATTTACATTAAAAAAAAAAATGAATGATTTCATTTTAAGTAATTTTTTTTGTTTCTTTTATATATTTAATTTTAACCAGTAATAAATATTGTTTTTAAAAATATTATTAACTAGGTGTATATTGTTTTTTGTCCACTCGACATCTACTTTACAGTAGGATGACTTCCTCAATTTGTATTTATACCTTTGTTACTCCCTTAGTAGGTAGTACCTTGGCTCTTATTGGTTCTTTATGTAATATGTGTTGAAGTTCATGTTTGGTGATACACATGATTTAATAAATTAAGTCAAACGTAAAAATGTTATATACCTAGGCATGTACTTAAACGGCATTAAATATAATATATATATTTTTTTTTTTAATTATTTGTTTTAATTTTAATTTTTATAATTATCCGTTAATTATCTGGATAAAATATTTTTATCTTTTATGTTTTTGTTAGATGAAGTTTATTTGTTTATCTTTTATCTGTATCTTAGATGAAATTTAGTGTTGTTATCTTTATCTTTATCCAGATGATTTTTTTGTTATCTGTTCCTAACACTGCCTACGCCATTTTCTACGATCACTGAAAAGTTGCTGACACGCCTAATGTTTACATTGTCACTGCGCGATGTTTAGTGTACCTTGACTTTGATTGCGTGTTATACGCTGTGCCTGCAGTGTGGTATCTATAAAACCAAAAGCTTCAACCACATACCTATAATACACAATAAAAAAATATTATTATATTACCGTCATAAACACACCTGCACACGCGCGTTTTTCGTTTAGAGAGTATAAATTGGCAATAATTTCGAGCATTAAACGTCGACTTCAAATATTATGTAATAAAATATTTAAAAAGAAATTGCATTGGGTACCAGCAACACCGTTTTTTACCTTACCGTGAACTGCACGCTGCAAACAACATAATATCAATAATGCAATACAATAGCATATATTATGATGCACTTCATTCAACGTTTGAGTTCCAACCCGGCCATATATAATAGTATAATGTTTACTTTATCATCATTATTATTGTTATATACGCGCACACATCGCGTCTCTGTTCGGATCTTTATATTATCAGTTTATCGGGCCCGGGGAAAACGTAATAGTATTCAATATTATTACTACGATGAATGTATACAGCTAGTATTACGCACATGCAGATGCACTGCACCGCGGTGCAACGAGTGCATTATTCGCTACCTGCAGTACCTACTGTCGCTGTTGGTATCCCGCAGCAATGCAATAATATACCTGCATCGAGGTAACCTTATCCGGCGCCTAAAGCGCGTATTATAATAATATGTTCGTGTATAATACCTACATACACCCGTCGTCGTGACTCTCAGATCGGCAGATCCGATCGACCTATGCAGCAGCTCTTCGACGTAATATAATAATAGTTTATTATTATTTCATTGGACGTGCCGCCTATCATATGGCTGGTAGGTATAGGCACCTAATCAGCGGCTTATCTATCTATATAATACCTATATGTATACAATCCAATATGCGTACGAACACATCAACTTTATGGCGCGTACCATATACAGGGCGTGATTCGCCAAGCACGAATTTCATATCCCTCAAACGATTAAATTTATTAAAATTCTGATTTTTTCAGTTTTCAAGTAATTTTAATTGATAGCGGCACAAACTTCTTTTCCCCTTCTTTACCGTGAATTTTTTTGTGGATATTATTTTTATTTTTATTTTTTGGAAAGTGTTAATGTAAAAACCTTGAGTTCGAAATCTAAACGAGTTTGTATCTCCGCGGAGGGTAACTCAAGAAATCGAGTGAGAAAATGGCCTGTATATAGATAATAAGTGTATTTAAAAACACCAAAAATCATATTTTTAACAACTGAATAATGGAAGAAAAAAAGAGGCGAGCTTATAGTGAATCACTCTGTATATATATATATATATATATAGTAGGTACACGAGGGATGATGTTAAAAAAAGTCCCACAATTTATAGAATTTCTCCGTGTTACAATGTTATAAAAGTACGACGATTGTAAAATAATATAACAATCACATTATACTCGACTAGAAGTCATCATAAAACATAATGTTACATCGATAGCAGCTATTATACCGTCCATAACTTTTGATATGCTAAGTAGGTTTTCTTTGGAAAAGTATGATAATAATAATATGTTTACACTGTGACATTGCGGCAGTGCTTCCGCGGTCGTTTTGTTCAAAAAGTAATAAAACCGGAGAGAAAAAAAAGAAGTCTGCACTGTTATGACCTCTCGAATACGAGATTTATACAAGCTATAAATAAACAGTGTACGTAAATGGAGAGAAAAAAAAAAATTCACCATTTCTCGCGCACGGAACGCCGTCGTTTCGGCAATAAAACGTTTTGAATTATTGTTCTTTAATAATATAATGATTCAATCGTCGGCGTATAAATATTATGCGAAGGGATACAATGTACAATATATGACGAACTATTACTACACAAACACAATATTATTGTTATTTGATTAGGTAAGACGATGACGAACGGTAATATTTATAGCTATCGTTATATTTTTTAAGTTGCGTGTCGTGTTCACACATTCGTCTTGTTCGCATTGTATATATATATATATTTTTTTTTAAATTTATTAGAGCCGCAACAACTAAGGTTATTGGCATATTGTACAATGTAAACATTAAATTAGGTGCTAAATAACATTATGAATATTAAGTACAACGTAGATTATTTATAAAGGTATAACGTTAAAATATATAAGTACAACATTGGTTAGGTGAGAAAAAGATAAAGAGAAAAATGAAATAAAAAAAAAAAATACAAATGTCAGATAAGGTTATACAATTTGGTTATTTTAAGAAACTTTATGATTTTGATAGTGTTTTCGTGATCGGGTCCAAGCTGGTGCTTCATATAGATGCTCAGGTATACTCTTAAGGCTGTTCAGGTGTCTGCGTATAGTTTCGACGGTATAGGAGGATACGTCTAACAGTTAAAGCTTCCCCACAAGTTGTACATGGGTCTGGGTCTTGTCGTCTCACGTGGTGACGGTGTGTAAGCCAGGTATGTCCAATTCTTAGTCTACTATAATTACAACTTCGTGTAACGTCTTTTGGTAAGGTAACTGTTGGCCATGGGTTAGCGGAGAGTTTAATTTCATTGAGTTTTGTTTCTGAAGAAGCCCGCATCGATGTTGCCGCTTTTGAAGTGTCGTGGACTGCGTATGACACCCTTGATGTCACTCAGTCGTATTATATTATTATGTCATTACCATCATCAGGTATTGCAATATTGGCTGCAAGTTAACGGAAAACTGGCGCGGTCTTTATATAGACGTGGAATATATAGGGTCCTTGTATATAAATGACAACGATTTAAAAAATGACGCTCAAGTGTATAAAGCAATTCCAAAAATCTGAACTTAAATATGTGCTTAATTTCACCATGAAAATAGGACGAGCTTGCTTAAAATAATCACCTTGTATACAGCACGCGCGATTATAATTTAGTGTTTTAGTCGAATGAACGATAAGGAGCTGCAGCAGACGGCGTCGATGGGAAACAGGTAGCTTAATGCCGTTGTGTTTATATGCTATTAGTACACACACACACACACACACACACATATATATATATATATGCAATATGTACGTCAAATATGTTTCCAAAGCCATTTACATCGCAACGGTACACTCGCACTTGTAAAATATACGACCATACGTGGGCGTGAGACATAAACGTACATCTTAATTAATTTATTTCCCGATGATAATATTATGCCAAGATAATCGGTGAAATGCAGTTGTGCGATGTCGTTGCCGTGATAAACATGTATATTATGTACATGCGATATCGCATCCATTTCGCAAGAGAAATAAATTTAAAAAAAAAAACTATATTCGGTTTTCATCGGGAAAAACGTTATCTCCGTTAATAATTTATTGAATAATACATAACGTATAGTGTACACACCTACCTACCTAACTACCTATCTGCCTATAACTCGCTGTACGACTCGCTTGTCCGGGTGGAAAAAAAAATTAACATTAAGTACACGACTGCTGTGTACCACATGCATAATGTACCTACACACGATCGTTGCGCAATATCAAACAAACGATATTCGAATTTACCGGCGAAGGGGTTATTGCGGGATTTCAAAGCGATCTTTTCGTTGACTATTGATGGCAAAAAAAAAAAAATTACCTTCCTACAACGAAATGCACGTAAACTCAAATACATAGACACAATACGGATTTTGATAATAATATGATAATATAATACATAAATCCGTCGACGGCACGAACACATCACTCGCAATCGAGAGTATTGGCTGCAAAAGACGACGACGTGGACAATGTTTTTATAACAATTAAACGCGTTATGTCATTTGTGTGTATGTGCACAGAACCTCAAATTCCCACACGAGAATAGGTAGGTAGAAAAATAGTAGTAAAATAATTACAAACGTTAATTCCTTCGTAATAAAATGAGAAGTTCCTACATGGCAGAAAAAAATATTATAATTTCATATTCATAAATTTTAATATAATTATATTGGTGTAAAAAAAATAAAGATAATTTTAATATTTCGTAGGTACGACTTTTTTAAAATATTATCATTATTGATCAAAGCCTCGACGACTGAGGTATTTACACTATGCGATTTCGAAATAATATTGTAACAATTGTAATAATATGTTGCATGATACCTAAGTATATATGTACTACACGTCTACACGCTCAACGTTATGTATACGATTAACTGCTGACCAATACAATAATATTAACACAAGCTCATAATTATTGTAAGGCCTATGGTCAATACACACCATGTATGAAGTAAGATAGTTCACTGTGTACCTTTAGACCTCGACACTCAATAAATATCCAACTCCGTAGTATACCATACGATACAGTCAAATAGTTGGATAGAATATAATTTATATAGCTTGTGAGTATTATTATTTGTAAGTGTTATTTAATCTATAATAAAACTTAATGATAACTGAAACGGAATCCTAGTTATTTAAATATATTTAAGATCCTGTTATATATAGGTATTATCTACCCCTGGTTACGGTAATTGAATCCATAGAGTCATACGATTCTCACTGGATATCTTATATACAACCGGTCGTTCCCCCGATGACCACGTTACAATATTGCAATATGATTTGTCCAAGTATTATGTATTAAAAGGCAGAGAAAAAAAGAGCGCGAGATATGAAAAAAATTTAAAAAAATAAATTAGATTAGATTAAAGTTATACAGTTTGGTTATTTTTGGGAAAGTATTATATGATTCTATTGGGGTTTTCATAATCCAAAGTCCTGCAAGTGCTTCACATGTGCCAGAGGCTAAAATAATGTATAGACATTTTCGTGTTGCACACTTTTGTATAAAACTCGGAGTTTACGTCGTGGAGGTAACGGAGGTAACCTCCAAAAAAAAAAGGTAAGAAATCAACACATGCGGGCATAGCGCCCTCTTGAGGATGTCCTAGTTATCTATATTATCTGAAAAGTTACGACAGAACGGGAGAACTTTGGACATGATTGACGGTAAGGACAGGTTATTATTATATGTATATCTACATTCGTCGGGTTCTTCGCGGTTCGCGAGGCAACAACGTGTTGGCCAATTATTATAAACCCAATCCTTATAGACTGCTGCAGTTAATAACAATTCACAAATCCGTGACGTTTTTTGGTAAAGATATTAGTGTGGGTTAATATAGAAAGTGTTTAATTTCATTGTGTTTCGTTATTTGTGACGACGCCCATTACGGTGTGATGGCCACCGTTTTTATAATATCATGGTTCACGACGTGTACCTACATTTTAATATACCTACGTCTTGTATTATACGCAGCAATAATAATTTATGGAGAAAAAATGCGGTTACGACCTTTACGACTTGAGCCGACGGATTTATAACACACAATCGTAATATTATTATCATACTATTGTTTTCTGCCATTTATTACGCACGTTCAGCCTTTTTTTGGGCGATGTGGACCGACCCACACGCGGGTGGAGAATAATAATAATGCGACGACGGATGCAGACGGTGGAGACACTGCGACCGTCATCGCGTCGACGGACGATATAGGAATGCTCAAAGTCGCTCACGGCAGATGACGACGACGACGGCGACGATGGAATTCCAGTCACATAGAAATCCTCAATAACATATATCCGATGTTTACAAAATATTCTAGTTTTCGTCTCCGTGCAAACACAATGAGCCCATATTTACCCACCCATTGTCCGTACGCATATTACGACTGTGTGCGTGTGTGTATTATGTGTATATAATATTGAAGACAATGCGGCGTTTATTAACAATGCCCTCCCGACACAATCGCGTACAACACGTCTTGTTTGTGCGACTGTGTGTGAATGCGTGTGCGTGTGTGTGTGAAGAAAAGAGTTGGTTTTTTTTTTAATATTTATTATTCTATTCGAAAAGAAGCTCAAAGTCAATAATTACATCTACAACTGCCGGAGAGGTGCTAAATAATAATATAATAATAAGCACCTAATTGTATATATATATATATATATATATATATATATACATACGCCGCCGGGGGGACTGAAGGCTATTGTTGTTTGAAGTGGTAAGAGAGTGGAGGATAAAACACCGAAATTAACCCAACAATAAGATCGTATAGGCATCACGGTTAAAAGTAAAAACAAAAACAAAAAAAAAAATAAACCTTACGATTATTATTATACGCTTGCGCGTATATTATTATAATATACACAATCGCGTTACCTGGGCATATACCTAGTTATACCTGTATAACGTATCTAGCATTATTACCTGTCGCGTCTATATAACGTATGGTAATCGACTCAATAACATAACCAGGGTTCGGATTTTGTAGCGCATTTTGCTAAAATTATTATAATAAGATGCAGATAAAAACAGCAGAGTGACCTGTAAATTTGTTTTGTGTATCAATAAGAGGACTCCAAACATGAAATTTTACGATGCTATTTTTCGCACGTTTGAAGCGTTTTTGGTTTTCAGTGCCAGTTTTTGATGATTGGCATAATATTTATATAGATATGTATTTACTTCGATTGACTTACACGCCCATTTGGGCGATTGGACAAAGAGTACAAAGATATATATATACGATTGTATGTACTTGTATAAAAATTAACAGAAGTAAATAATAGTTTAAAAGGTACACAGATAATAAAGAATCAAATGTACATAAGTGGCCCAGGAAACAAGCAACAGTTATTATAACGCATTATTTACTTTTCGAAGCGTACGATTGTGGTGACCATATAAGTAGAAGAGTGGGATGGAACGTAAAGAGGAGTGTGATCTCTGGAAGGATAGGATGGAACACGAAATTGGATGATGTTTAAATAGAAGAAGTAGGAGGATCAACAAGGGAGCCATTAAGAAACGAAATAATTTAATGTCAGCAGCAGTGTTAATCGACGGGTAGTATAGACAGTGTTTGGATATTTAAAGCTGGGTGAACTGCAAGCGAATAGTCGTGCGCGTGTTATATAATATAATAATGTAGGAAACGTTTTATTTTGTATTTTAAAGGAATCTATTTCATATTGTGTGACGACATGAAAAATATAAAAAGTAGGTCATTTATTATTTTGATCATATTTTATTTAAATCCATCGGGAAAAATATAGCAAATATCCACATTTACTAAAATCTGCTTTAAAGTCGAATCGACCTATCAAACTGCATAGGTAAATAATTAGGATTCCTTATCGGCTGTACCAGCTGTCGTGCTTACATATTTTAGCCCAGCATATTCCGTCGTGTATATGTAAGTATTTTTTTTTTTCAATTGTGAACCGAATAAATTTCCATTTTTGCTATTTCCCCAGGGGCATATTATTATAGCGTTTTTTTTTATATCATATCAAAGCACAGATTTCAATTATTTTTAGTACTATAAAATCCAAGTCCTGATGGCCATAACCGTCACCTTATATGATATCACTAAAATCGGATAGATATCGGCGGCGGGTGAGATAAAAATCGTTTTGAAAATCGACTGCGAATTATTATTATTTCGAGACTTAACTGCGACGGCGAGCCAGCTATATAGCATATATATATAGCCGCCATTGCCGTCTCCTGTTGGCTGCTGATATATATATATATATTATATATATACCATTTTGATCCGCCTTAATCACCGGACGGGCCTTATTGACACACACGTGTAACGATGTCATTACGTAGCACGTGATCGTTCGCACTGCGTGTGAGCGGGTATTAAAAGGATACAGAGCGTGTGTGTGTGTGTGTGCGGAGAACCGAAAAGAAGGACGTCGCGATGCCCGGCGCACGTGACTTGCAGGAGAAAAATCCTGCGCCATGCTTCGTCCTCCTCGATCTCTCTTTGGCCCCGCAGCAGTCAGTACACGTCAGAACCGCGGTAATGGTCCAACCTTGACTTGGTGCGCCGCTGAATGACGACGACGACCAGAAAGGATTTGTACACCTTTACCGGCATCAGCTTCATACAATATTATTTCCTTGGCGCCTCTGGTTGAGCGGGTGGGGGGTATTCCCGAAGCCTATATAAGGGAGATTTTTCGTTTTTTTCGTCCACATATAACATTATCCCCAAAAGAGCTCCTCCACGGACGTGTAGGTCAACTCACCCACACACACACACACAGAGCCAAAGTACGTGAGCGCACAATGAGCGCTAGTAGATAGTTCCGCGCCGACGCCACTCGCGCGATTGTTGTCCGTCGGTTCAACGTTCGCTTGCCGGTGCGTTACCGATGAGGCGCCGCACACAGCACGCAACATAATGAAACTTTAACGAGGTGCTCTGTGTGCGTGTGTGTGTGTGTGTGTGTGTTATATAGGTGTGCTGAACCGCAAAACTCCGATATTAGGTAGGTATATATAGGTATAGGTACACGTTTTTACTGGTTTTGTTTTTTTCTTTTGTTTTTCCGCCCGAAATGTGTTCGGAAAAAAAAAACTACACTCGCGAAGAATATATTATTGTATATATACACAGGGTGACTCGGAAACATCCGACAACAAAATATTTTTAATATTATTTGGCAAGCAATAATAATTCAAGTAAGTAATATACTCAAATTCTGGAAAATTATAGTTTTAAAAAAACGTATTACGTTCCAAATTAATTTAACCAAAAAAAATTCTAAAACATAAACCACTCGACTTCGATAAATCTTTTTGCCATCAAAATTTTTCTTATAATCAGATTCATAAACGGGCTGTTTTGAATTTATCCAAAACATTTTTCATCGATTTTTAAGTTTTTTATTTCGAGTATAGAAAATAAGAATTGAAAAAAACGTAGCGCAATATAGTTCCTATGAATCGTATAGAAAAAAAACTTAAAAATATTTACTACAAAAATAGTTATTCGCCACGTGTCATATCATCGTGAGACACCCTGTATGATGTATACCGAGTGATTCTTTTATCGTTGAACACTCATTACTTCAAAAATTACTAATGTTTTTGAAAATATTTTTTTACGTAGTTTCAAGTTGTTCAAAACCCAACGTTTTTATTAAAAAAATAAAAATTTTAAATATTTTTTATCCTTATAATATTTTAAGTTTTTTTACTTTTTTGAATGACAATAACTTAGAGTTTTAATTTCATATTCCAAAGCAGAATATTTTTCTAAGTATTTTGATTCATAAAAATCGAATTTTGAACGAGTAGTTTATGAGTTATAAGTATTTAAAGTTTAGATTGGCAGAGTGGAGTGGTACGGAGTTACCCCGCAAAATGTTTGTCCACTACTCCGCTTGTCTAAACTTTAAATACTTATAAGTTATAACTCATAAACTAATCGTCTTAAATTTTATTTTGATGAATCAAAATACTGAGAAAAATATTCTGCTTTGAAATATGAAATTAAAACTCTATGTTGTCATTCAAAAAAGTAAAACACTTAAAAAAATATAAGGATAACAAATATTTAAAAATATAATTTATTAATAAAAACGTTGGTTTTTTAACAACTTGAAACTATGCAAAATAATATTTTCAAAAACATTAATAATTTTTGAAATAATGAGTGTTCAATGATAAAAGAATCACCTAGTATATATATATATATATATATATATACGTAGGCCGGACTCGTGTGCATATATATATGTATATAAGTATATAGATATTATATGTTATATACATATATATAGGTATGTTTATTATATACGACGAGTGAAAAATATAGCATATAATATAATATATACGCGACCTAGCTCGATAGAAAAAAACCTACCATGACGGTATATGCAGAAACACAATGCGAAATCGGCAGATGTTAGTTTTTGTTTTATCTTTTTCTTGGCTTGGATGTACATAATATACATTTAGGTATATACATACACACACACACACACACACACACACACACACACACACACACACACACACACACACACACACACACACACACACACACACACACACACACACACATATAAATATACGTATTATATTCGCTACAATGTATTTACAATAGCGCTCGTTAGAAACCGCGCCGCTTGTATTCCCGTGTGGGTACATGTACACTCTTGGAGGTATACTCGCATATATGCAAACTATGTGTGTGTGCGTGTGTGTTCGTAAGAGTATTTATATACATAATATGGAACTGTTGTATACGTCATAATATGCATCAGCCGACTGCCGATTTTCCCGAGTGCGGTCGCCTGCGCTGTACTGCTGCAGACGCACTGCCGTCGGAAAAACGACAATATGTATACTTATATACACGATGATAATATGTAAATTTTTCGTAATCTATATACACTACTATGTACGTACATGACATCACGCATCGTCGATCGTCGCGATATGTGGCCTGATAACTGTGTGCGAGAGCTTTAACCGCGGCCACCGGAAGTTTGCCCCCTGCAAATAATAGGTCTTATAGGTACATAATAATATTGATCCTATTCGTTCCCAGTCCGAGCGAGTACATAATAATAGTATAATATTTATGATGATATACATATA
This sequence comes from Diuraphis noxia, assembly GCF_037042655.1. Lineage (NCBI taxonomy): Eukaryota > Metazoa > Arthropoda > Insecta > Hemiptera > Aphididae > Diuraphis > Diuraphis noxia. The sequence continues at coordinate 5,886,445 of NW_028301715.1, read as the reverse complement.
ACGACTATATGGCTTGGAAGTTGATGACCTCAAAGACGATTAAAAAATGACCTAAAAATATGCAAATATGACATAAAAATGGCAAAAAATGTCCTTAAAAAATGACTTGAACGAATCACAAATATTGGTTTTAAATTAATAAAAATACATTTTTTTAAATATTTTACTCTATTTTACTATAAAATTCTATATAAATTTATCAAAGCTTACAAATTACGATAAGAACTGAACTAGTGTGAAATCAGTAAAAATGACTAAAAATGTCAAAAAATGACTTAAAAAGTAATAAACACCAAAAAATGCAAAATAAAAATTAGTTATTCAGATTCACATGCTAATGAAACAGATGTGTGACCAGGAGAGCAACGTCTAAAAAGTTCCAAAAAAAAAAATTCAGTATGCATCAACTTCCGAGTCCTAATAATGACGTATAAAAATGCCTACAGACACGATGAACATGGTCTAATAATGATTGCCACTATACCAGTGAAGTAGTGAGCAACACCCTCGTATGTTGTACCTATATGGCTGTATGATACTGCAGTTGTCTCTGTCATATTGTGCTCAACAGTTTTTGTGCGGTAACCTCATTTGATAAAATAGAGTGACATATATTACCCAACTCAATGGTCAGATATATATAATGTATACAATTGTGTTATTTACGAGATTTTAATTTTTATGGTAGTTATGAGCTCGTAAAATATTACAGCTCAAGAATTCTCGTAACGTGCTTAAAAATTAAAATATCGTAAAAAACTCAAGTGCAAACACGTAATACAGTGATTCTTGCCTTTAAGTTTGATAATAGATCAGTCACGTCGATTATAGTTATAGGTTGGGATTATAATTTCTATACTGCATGTATAGTACAGATATACTATAAGACATAAATAATATTGTATTAAGATTAAAACTTTTTTTTTTGATATATAGCCGTACTTGGATATTTGATCAAAGACATTGATCTCGGAAAATTCGTCACTATTTTTTTACGCAGTCTTATAAAGTTCGGTCGATTAATTATTATTAATGAAATCACTATAATAGGAGACGTGTTCGACTCGTCCTTTTTTCTTCTTCGAAAATTACCGTGACGCACTAATATACGTAGCTGGTGTTTTAAATTATGACAAATTTTACCGTGGGAGACAATAATACTGATATTATCGCGACGCAACAAATTATTTCCACGCTGGTGCATCCGAAATTATATACTTCTTTGATAAACCTACTTGTGCCCACTTTTATTTCGACACATAATAATATAATGTGTACGGTCTGCAGTTTCCATCAATCGAACATAAAAAAAAAAAAATTACAATTATTTAACGCTCTATAATACTATCGTGCAATACACGTCATATAATTTTTGATTATAATTATTTACGTTTGGTCGTAATAAACATAATATATACGTATTATATATTTAGTCATAATAATAATATATTATTATTTTTGTTTATAGTGTCGGTGATAAAGATTTTACTTTTGTCAATAATGGCATACCAAACGTTTTTGTTATACCTACCAGCAGCCATCATTACACAGTTGCTGAAGCGGTTTATATAGCTTTCCAATCGTATAGGAATGTGGAGGCGAATGTTCGGTGACGAACGTGAGAAGTTTAATTAACAGTAAAATTAAAACAAAACACATTCCCGACCCGTTGAAAATAAAAATCGTAAATATATTTTTTCATATACAAACGTTAATCTGCGTCGTAATAACATCAATAAAGATGAATAACCTATTCACGTGGTTTTTAACCAATGAAAATCGTTGACTTTGTGCACATTTTATACGAATGATGAGACAATAATATTACAACGATGTGTGTTTATAGTACCTAAATGTACCTAAAATACAGTGTGTCATACATGGGCGTGCACACGGGGGGTGCAGCGTATGCAACTGCACCCCCAGTGAGTTCAGCTTAGAAATAGATAGATAGATAAATAATACTTTTTAATAGTTATAATTTTTTTCAAACCCGCGGTCACACGATGAGTTCTACTAGTGCTTATATGTACGAATATACATTGTACGAAACACGATTAAAATCGACAATCGTTTTCTGTTATCGCAGTGTAATAAGTCGATAGATAGTAGCTATATAGACACGTCATCTTGAATTATAATTTAAAATTATTATTAACATAGGTAACTAACAATAACATTAACATTGACTTTTAATAGAAATACAATTATTAAAATTATTATTATTAATTCTGACCTGACTTTTTATGTGGCTAGGTAACATACTAAAATGTTCAATCTGTTTGTACTATACACCAGGGGCGGCACTAGACATTTATTTCTGGGGGGGCAGGATCCGGGCAAAAAAATTTTCGGTGGGGCAAATATATATTTGTAATTTGTATATTATTGCTCTATATTTGGATTTTCCATAATACTTTTATTAATGGGATCTATATTTTGGTATATCTCCATCTGTTATCAAGATACCGTTTTCGTTTAAACCACGGTCATACCAGTCATACTATGACCACAGATAACATGAAAATGTTATCTGTGCCATGACCGTGGTTTAAACAGTGAAATAACAATACTACCACGAGTAGCAACTTCTCCGAAATTATATTACTCCAACATTGTGATAAGCAGTTGTCCCATAATTGATAAATTATAACCATATATAATACTCGATGTGGTTTTTAATTGCTAATCGGGGAAGAGAAATTTCACACAATATTGTGATGGGTAATATAAATATATTATAAATTTTCATTTGGTCTCAAACAGGCAAGGCAAAGGTGGGGCTAAACCAAATTTGGGTAGGGCACTAGCCCCACATTGCCCCCCCCTTGGTGCCGCCACTGCTATACACACTCAGCAAAAATGACCTATGGTGTCATACGCGTGCAGCATATGGTAAAATTCGTATAACTTTGATGACCGACTGCGGTCGAATGAAATGAAATCGAAAACATCGAGCACATATTATCATACGATTTTGGTACGATTTCAATGATATAATTTATGGATATTTTTTTACGCGGTGTTAGAATTGATTTTCCTCCGGCGTGGTGGGCAGGTAATGTAGTATATGCGATAACTTAATCCGAACGTAATATTATTCGTATATTATATAATGTTAGGTAATAATGGTATTGTGAGTTGCATGATATTATTGAAATAAAATCGACCAATCAATAAAATATATTATCATTCGGTTTGAGGTCATCGAATAGGAATAAGACGTTATGCGTGTGCTGCAGGGACAACTACGACGTGTCTATACGATGTTTTGACGTATACGATTGTGTTTTACAAATATTACGAATAACGACGATAGAAATCAATAGAATATTTTCCGAGCCGTTCTCACGGATGTAGATAAAGGTACATTATATAACAGGGGTGGGCACAACGAAATTCGCGAACCACGTGTGGCTAATGATTCCGTTTCGTGTAGCACTTGACACCAATAAAAGATTAGATTGAAATGATTTGTTATAATATAAAAAACACTTTTCAAAAGTAAAATCTCATTCATTACGGTGTACATCAGTCCCTAAAATTGGGTATAGTACGAAAAGTGCAGTGTGTAGTACAAAATTTAAAAGTATGTTTTTCACATTAAACCTTTATAATAATAATATTATATAAAATTTCAATATAACACAATTAATACAGGATATCAGAAAATTCTTCAACCACAAAACATAAAATAAAAAACTATAATTTATATATTTAATATAGGTAATTAAGATTTTTTTATAATTATATCACTGATATTATGTATTTTAATTTTCATGCATTTCGTATACTATAAAAATTAGTTATAAAAACATTTTTTTTTTTTTTTTTTAAAGAACCTTCAAATTTGTTAAATGGAGATTCTACTTTATTTAAATACAAATCATTTGTTGTAAATATGATGTATTATTAATTTATAGGTATACTGTGTATAATTTAGATTTGACCTGTTTGGGATTTTGTAGCATAGTACGAAAATTAATTTAGGTATTTTAGGGACTGCCTGAACAATAATTATGTTCTGTGTATAATAAAAAATAATAAATATCTCAACAATGCGCGCAGACTCCCTTCGAATTAGCTTCTTAAATTTGCGACTTCCAAAATATTATAAGGTAAGTGATGGCCACCCCTGCAGTATTCTGCAATATTGGTATTACTCCCTCTAAATAATGATACTATATAGGCATAGACTACGATAATATTACAAAATATTAAATGTTCTGTTATATTAGGCGAGCACGAGCGTTCAAGTTTAGTATATATGTATATGTGTGCGTGTGTGCGTATATATAATATTATATAAGTATACATATCGTTTGAAAAAGAATAAAAACGACGTATTATCGCGGTTGCCCGCTGCATATTCATGAGAGAGGAAGATGGTTGTATAAGTGGGAAAAGAAAAAAAAATTACTTAAATAAATAAGGTAAATAATAATAATGATAAGGCGAATAATCGCCGCCGCCGTCGCTGCACATGCATGTGAACCATTTGTTGTGTACGGAATACCTAAAAACCACTCTTGCCCCGGTCGGTTGTAGTAATTTATCGAGCGGACAACTGCCACCGGAATTAATCTTGGACCCCGACAATTGCCGGTCGTTTATGCAAATCGAATACACACACCGCCGCCGCCAAACGTATTTAATATTTTCATCTCGTACACCGAGCGACTACACCAACGCACACACACACACACACAAATACTAAACGCATTTACCGCGGTCACTGCAGGTATATATGTATTATATTATTGTATAAACGCGTATATATATAATATATAGTAATTTTTTACGTTCAAAATCGTTTTCGCCGCCCAATCCGGTAGCCGAGAAAATCCAATAATAACAACAACACAAACGCCTACCACGACGTACCTATATATATGTATATAAACATACAAAGTCATCTTATTATTATGATATGTATAAATATATTGTAATATGAGCTCACGTATAATAATAGTAATAATACGATATTATAATATGTGTACGTATACCGAGCGCCGGTGCTGCAGTATATTTATTGTAATTAAAATGAAAGAAACTTAATAATAATAATAATAATATATATTTTAAGTATTCGTAATGGAAAGAAAAAAAAAGCGGCTCCTGGAATTACATATTATCGTACATAATATGTTATTATTATTATAAATCGTACCTATTATGTATAACGTTAATACATGGGTAGAGGTGTACCTACTCTCGGGTTTTTATTTATTTCGTTTCGACTACGCCCTTCGAAGCAGAGCGGAGCCGATGGACGGCTAAATAATATTATTATTATTTATTATTATTATTATTATTATTACTATATCCGAAGACGACGAACGACTGTGGCAACCGTTTAAACGGGTGAGCGAGTGCTCGTCATCGGTTATAATACTATATTATACAATGCACAGGTACCGATACATCGTAATAATACAATATATAATAATAATATTATAATGGTAGGAAATTACATAGACTATTATTATTATTATTATTATTATTCGAGTGTATAATATTATATGTACAGCCTGGCGAGGTCAATACCGAACTTAACAAGCGCGCTCGGTCGTTTGTTTTTTTTTTCTTTTCATTCTTTCGTTCTTCATTTCGGCAACCGTCGAGCACGTGCTCACATTTTCCCGTTTTTTCATTTTTTTTTACCTCTTTAATTTCAAATACCACTATACTACTAAAAAAATATGTGCAGTTAAGTACCTATATTATAATATAGGTGACGGTGGCGTCCCATCGCGACAATTGAATAATAGACGTATATAGGATAAATATAACATAATACAACTTAATATTTTAATGCATTGTACAATATTATAGTTTTATCCGAAATCATTACACGATGGTCACAATAATAATATAACATATAGTACACACAAACACACACACATATATACAAAACACGTGAATATTCATAAATGTATGCATAACATAAGTAACACGCGTTTATTGCATTACATACGTTTTAAGTTTAAATGTTCAACACAATATTATTTGATTCGAGCGAAGACTTTTTTTCATTCGCTTTTTTTTTTTTTAATTTAAAGGTTTACAGGCTTCAACTGCTATGGTTATTAGCCGACATTTTTTTTTTTTTGAGAAAAATAGGAAAACAAAAAAAAATACAATATTTGATTAATTATAGGTTATTTAAGTAAGTTTACGATTGATTTTTTCATTCAATGTACACAATACATTTATAATAATGATACGTATTTCATATCCTATTGGTTGGAACATAGAAAGTATACCTATAGTTATGGTTGTCAAATTTTCAAAACACCAAACCGGAACACTATATTATTAGGTAATCTTTTTTTTCCCGTTTAATTAATTTATCATCGTGTTCAATTGTAATTGTTGAACCGTCGTAGTTTAATACTAGAAGCTAATAAAAATAATAAAACCCCCGTTTTTTATGTATAATTATATGGAAATTAATAATATCCATTTTTCTTTTTTATTGAAAAACGTATAACCATTTTTTTTTTTTTTTTTTTTTCAAAAACTACATTTACATTGATTATTACTAATAAGCTTATGTCGATACTTTTCCGTTGAATGAATTGTTTTCAATACAACTGCTATATATTAATCTTAACTTTTAAATAAAATGCTTTTCAAGTCATACCCAAATACTATGTACGATATTATTCCATGTTTCGTCATTAAATGAAATACTATTAAAATTATTTTCTCTCCTCTTCCATAAACCGGGAAAAAAAATTAATGACCTGCCGGAACACCGGACATGCTGTTAAACCCGGAACGAATGGCAAGCCTACCTAAAGTTATTAAAATATTGTAATTAGCATGCGTTTAAATATTTTTGTAATTCATAAACTATTCACTACAAATTAATATCGACAAATCTCTACGTGTTTGAGTTTTGTTTTAAAATTGTACTTCGTTTTTTTATTTTTTTTATCATAGACTGTTAAGAGTTTGAAACATTTCGCCGTAAGTGATAGGCATTGTGAATTATTGGACTTTTTTCCGTCTACGCTGATAAAACGCCAAACACTTCTTGTTTTTTTTAATACTCTATCATTTATACATTTACAATTTATTGTATATTGTTATTTATTACTACTGATTCAATTCAATTTAACTTCGTCACACATATATTATACATATGATATTATCGATGTCCGATTATGATATTACATTATATTATAAACATTGCGAATGTTGATCTGACTAAAATGAATCGGCTGATGAATTTTAAGTCAAGAACATAAAAATTAAAATAATAGTTAATCTCATATTCCTAGACCGTTTCTTTTTTGATTTTTGTCAGATTTCTAAATATATTGTGTTGCGTTAATTGTAATTCACACATTTTAATATATCATTAATTTAGTATAGTTTTCCTATGTATGATGTGAATATTATTTATACATTCTAATTGAATAGCCGACGAAAGTCGTAAATCATAATAATGTGTATAAAAAAAAAGTGAATTATAATATTTATCAGTTTTTTACATTGTAATATATTTCATCAAAATAAAAATTCTAAGTACATAATTAGCTTTAATATGCAAGCCAATAAGTTTTTATAGAAATTAATTAATTTACAAATTACATATTTCGTGAAATTTGCATGCATTATTATTATAACGTATAATAATTTGAAGTGATTTATGTCAATAAATAATATTATTTTTTAAAGTGTCGCTTGTAAAATAAAACGTTATGTTTAATACTAATTTAATATTTAAATGGCCGGTTTCAATAATAATAAAAATAACTTTTATTAGATAATATAATGGAATTACGTTACTACCTATTTATAATCACAAGATCCTCAGATGCACTTCAATAAATTACGTGTATCAGGTTTGTTTTACAATCACACAAATACATTTATAGACTTTGTGAAATCTTCGTATTTAAATAACAGACAATACAAAACGTATGCTTCATTTTTTATTTTTATATATAATATGAAACTCAAAAACAGATTCTATAACTAGGTATATTATACTAACGCAAAACAGGATTTTTGACTTTCGATTTTTAAGCGAAAAAAGAGGCCAAGTTCAGATACATTAGTATATTAGTATTGAATATCATCTATACACATAAGTTAATCACAGGATTATGGTCATCGTAAAAAAGTATGCTAATAGTAATAAACAAAGTAGTAGTTAACTACCTATATAATGTAAAATTTATTGTGCAATTTGGGAATTACTAGTTGTTAATGTTATAAAAAACTTAATTTTTGTGCGTTCGAATACATAAAAAAAAAAATAAACAACAAGATCCTATTACAGCTAGAGCGATGAAAATATATGTCATATATTATAATGTATATTTTATTACTTAATCTCACAACGCGTCTTAATACCGATGTACAACATGTAATTTTATTGATATTATATTATTTACATACGTTTGTCGACATGTTTCGGAAAAAACAATTAATAAGGTTAGAATATCAAATTATATTGTTTGGTCGCACGCGGGGGAACAGAAAATGAAAGTAAACATATAATAAATATTGATATTAATGTACGCGTTGCACTCGTCCATTAGACATCATAATAATATGTAGTAATATGATTTGTATTATTATTATTATTATTATTGTAACATACATATGACTCTTATAGTCTTATAAGTACCTAATAGGAAAATAAATTAAAGGCCAACGCGATTAGTTAGAAATATTTTCGTGAAACGGTATAAGAATTGAGAGATATATTAATATTTTTTTTTTTTTTTATTGGTTAAGCATCAACTACATAGGTTATTAGCTTACATGTTATATATTAATATTATAATAAATATCGATGGTATTACAATAATCGTAGTCCTTAAGAGAATTTTGGGTATAATAAAAGTCAAACACATAATATAACTGAATGTCTAGAATTCGAAGACTCGAGAAACTACTGGTACAAGGCACCAACTACCACATCACATAATAGTACCTAGGCACCTTACAACCAGAACTTCGGTCAAATATTAACATCAATTTTATTAAATAACAAACCTTAACGTAAACTATACGTAATTTGAACGACGACGTGTACACTAATAACATTATAATAATGGTCTATTACAGTAGCCGACCAGATTAAATGAGTTACGACCAATGAAAAAAAAAAGGTTCAATTTAGTCATAATGCGTTTTGTATTATTATTTATTATAATATATAATACCAGCAGCGGTTCTCAAAATGTGGTACACGGACTGATTGATTATATTATTATACTTCAGTGATGGTACGCGAAAAAGAGTTTGAGAACCGCTGCAACGTATATACTATGATAATATAATGGTACCTCTAAAAATAAAATATGAATTAAAAGGAAGCGGAAATTGTTAGAAATAGACTTGATGAGATAAACCGCGGTGGGATAACAACACTGTTGTAGTTATAATATAAGTGCACTAACGGCGTATAATATGCATTATTATAATTATATAGGTACGTGCACAAATGTTGGGCATATACATATATATATATTTTTATATACATACAGATCGCGCGAGTTGTGCGATGAAAGATACGCGAGTTCGAAAACAAAATAATGATGACAAAAATCGCCGACAACCATCACGCGGAGGCATCTCTGAGAAAGGAAAAAGTTTTAAACACATTACACAAAAGTTTTTTAATGTATATATGTAAAAAGTATACAATACTATATATACGCAAATACGCGTACATAATGATTATATTTTTTACATTAATTTTCGATGAGAGCGCAGTGACTTTTGACTGTATGACATTTTTCGACGACGTTGAAACGACTACAGCCGCGGACGGTTGCTGAAACATATTATGATATACATTTTATAATATATACGAACGATATTATTATTGTTGTAAATTTTGTAAAAAAAATTATATACAAACGACGTGTCGACTTCGTACGGTATCTCGTATACAGTGTGCAGATTAACGGGCCGAATTGCACTCTGTAAAACTCGATCGTTTTTAATGTTATTCGAAAAACGTCATAACGCATAATATTTAATTACACACTTCACTGAAGATGAAAGCGAGACACACGTCACAAATTCTTTCAGCATACCGTTCAACGATGATGATGATAATAATAATAATAATAATGATAATAAATGTTAATATTGTATTTACTTGTTTAAGTAATATAACCATCATCGTGTAAAATTATTGTTTACAAAAACACGTTTTATATATATGCAACAATAATATGCGTTTATTTTCTCGTACGAAAATAAATGATTATAAATGTTCAAAAATAATTATAATTATTATAGTATTAAGTATTATATATTATATTTATATTAGTGGGTAGCTGCTGTATTGGTATTGTCATTTGATTTTGTTATTCATTATTGAACCATTTTATAGCTTACGCCAGGGATTCTCAAACTTTTATGAACACTGTACTCCTTTTTACCAATACATTTTTTGGGCACCCCTTTTTAGTTACTAAAATATACATTAAAAAATTTAAATACCCTTAAAAAAATTCTAGTGCCACCAGCAAGGGGTAAGCGTACCACAGTCTGAGAGTCACTGGCTTACGCGATAAACTGGTGACTGATGTATAATTTGTTTGAGTTTACGCAGTGTTTATTAGATTTACCAAAGTACCAAAGAACTTGAGAGGTATGAGGACATATCATTAAAAAAAAAGTCGAAAAGCTACAGCCATTATTTCTTTTCTCTAGCAGTTTAAATTAATTGATGGCACAAACCACCTGCTTAAAAATATGATCGATTGTGTTCAAATCGTTACCTAGTCATCATACCTAATATAATATGACATTTTACACATCTATTTAGGTTTGTCCTAAAGAGTACGACTTAGCTGGTCACTCGTATAAGACAATACGATTGTCCCAAGCATAAAAAATAATTAATGTTATTTCCGAACCGTTAGATTTTGATTACAGTCACAATTATTAGTTTTATGAAAATAACATTGACAGAAAATTATGGTTACGGTATACCTGGGCACATGATAAGAATCGTGTATTAGTCGCTTGAATTATTAATAATATAAACGACACTCGTGATCATAATTTGTTCGTAGAATAGTGTTCGTCGTCGGATTAAGTTATTCAAACTAAAACAAACAAATTAAAAATGCAAAGGGTTATTTAGTGCCTGCATATTTTAATCATAATAATAATGTGTGGTAGTTACCTATATATAATACGTCATATTGCATACCTTATATTATATAATATTAAAATATTTTGGGTAGTTGCTCGTAGGATTTTTTTTTTTTTTTTTGCGGAAACGGTGATGCAGCGGATATTCGCATTGCACCGACACACGGAAACGTAGTTACACGGATTTATCGTATTTTTCTATTGTGCACCGCGTTCAGCTGCAGTTTAGTGTGCAGTGTTCATCCGTACCATGCAGGACAACACAAATCGATTACTACGTTATCATACCTATATAGGTACAATGACGATAATAATATGACCATTATTATTATTACATACGAGTAATAATATCATGCTTCGTACGACGGTATTAATTATTGTAATTTTTGCGTTTCCGTCGTGCAGTTTCGCCCGAAAGGGTTTAAATCGAAATAATTTGATTTACACCTACAAGGACGAGGACTTGAGGCAGCATGTACACATTATTATAACATAATGTACAGGGGCAAGCACAAGGCCCGAGTGCGGTCTGACCACAGCGACGAAACCTATCGACCCAGCGCCACCACCACCATTACCGCGGTAACGGTTAGCCCGGTCGCACGCGTTATGTAGGGGCGAGAGACGGGACGCGATTTTGAAGAGGGGAAGTGTTTGTATGCATGTGTGTGTGTGTGTGTGTGTGAGTACAAGTATATGGTGAGGGGGTGTCCCATAAAACCGAGCAGCACAATCACACGGCGTGCCCCGCTTATTACTTACAGGCACACACATACACACACACACACACACACACACACCTATATACGCTGTACATATACGCACACAGACGCGCCCTCACATACCACGGTAGCCATGACGACCGACCCGCGCCATTTGCATATTTCCCCCAAAATCGCCTGCGGCCTTTTTATTTTTTATCAATTTTCACGTGCTATCTTTTCCTTTTTTTTTTTTTATTCATGTCCGTCCTAACCCGCGGCCGACAGCAAACACGTAAGATGCGGTCAAAACATTTACACAAAAACATGCGCACATACATAACAGTCATAACACACACACACACATATATATAATATATATACACGCGAGAGCGCCGCCGTGCGATCTTAACATTCAACATATAATAATAATAATAATAGTAATAGTTTTTCAAGAGTTTTCGCATTGTATACAGCTCGACTGGAAGACTCTCTCTGCACACACACGCACACCCGCACACCCGCACACCCGTAGACGAGTACACAAACGACCGGGATGACGGCTAATGACAAAATCGTGTTCGCGGCGGGTCGTGACGCGAACCTATTCGTCGACGGCGCGGCGGTGTCCCACGCAACCGCACGCCTTCTTCCGGCCAAGCGTGGGCCACCGAAAAATTCGCTTTTTTTATTTCGCACCGCCACGGCACGGACATATTGTACATCGGATAATAATAATAATAATAATAATAATATTATTATATATTTATATAAGACACGACGACGGCGTTGGGAAAGATAGAATGAAAAAAAAAAAACGAAACCGGAAATTCTTTCGTCCGCTCACTCCGCCGCGGTTTGGGGCTAAAATAAAAACTGTACTAGGTCGTCGAACCTTGGTCTAGTACCTGTACGGTATATACGGTAACCACCGCACCTCTACCGCCGCCACGTACGAGCCATTCACTAAAAAAACAATACATAAGTTGTGCATGATGCGTGTTCAACGAGCATATACATATATATTATATATATAGGTAGGTACGTCGAAAGACAATTTTATTATTATTGATTTGTGATTCGCTGCGAGTTGCGCGCACCCATCCGATGATTTCGCGGTTATATTTTAATATTTAACTGTAATTTACGAGCTGCAAAACACTTAATCATCGATTTCCTCGGTAGGTACATGTAAATAGGCACGCGCGTCATAATAGTCTCTCCATAATTATTACAATTGTTCAACCTTTTGTCCTTCTCGAACAATGAGCCGTATTATTGTGTATATGTGCGTGTATGAAGTATAATAATATTATATTGGCCAACTATATCTGCAACCTATATAGCTAAGTCCTAAAGTCAGTGGCGTGCCCAGAAATTTTGAGTGGTGAGTGGGGGAGGGGGGTGTGTTATAAGTGGTAATACCTAATCACGGTTCAATGCAGCTGATGACTGATAACCGATAAGTGATAACACACAATCGTTTGTATCCCATATACAGCCTGTGTACGTGATCTATACTGATTTGCGAGTGCAAAAAATAATTGTATACAGACTATCGCAAAATTAGAATATATTATACTATAATATACTGTCTGTATCGAATGATGCTTATTGTCACAACTTTTTGTTAATAACTAATAAAAACTATAATAAAAACTAATGAGTTGTTTTCTGTAGATCGGCGCAAAAAATTACAATTGGGGGCTGAGGTGTTCAAACTCGAAACTTTCACTCTTCTTAAAATATTGAAAAACGTGTTTTTTTTATTTTGTGTTTTTGATAATAATAATATGTCTCTATAGTTGGGTTCAGGATGTCATACCTGATTAACTATTATCAATATTTGATTTCCGATCATCATGTAAAAAAGACATACAATATATTAGGAATATAACTATTATAATATTTTGATTTACGTAATGATGTACTATATGTAAGCAATAAATTGTTCTCCGACATTTTCCACTTAACGTTCATCTTGGTGTAGGTGTTAACCGCACATTCCTACTATAGTTTTAAAATTTGATTTTTAATTTTTCATCGAAATGAAATAGGTCATGTAATATTCCGAGAAATTTTTAGAAACTTATACGTAAGACACTCGTAGTATTAATGTTGTATTACTTCTATAATATGGTTCTCGTTTATAAACTATTTATCGGTACTATTTGCATGGTCTTCAGCCCGTTTTATTCAACTGAATAAATTATTGTTATAATAATAATAATAAAAATAATTGTTATTATTATATAATATATGGGTATGGGTATGACGTATTGTACCACCCATGTCGCAAAAATGTTATTGGATTCTCGTCATCCGGTCTAGTTTAAAGTTCCGGAATCCTCGTACTCGTGAAAAAAAAAACATGACAATTATAATAATTATTATGCTAATTTCAACACCCAGACGACTTGTTAATGATATAAAACTCGTAATAAATATGTATTATGTTGACGTAGGTTCTGTTATAAAATATGACTATAATCACACGACACTTTAATATTTTGGTTATTATATATTGTAATAGCTGTTGGACGTTAATGCGTTCGTATTGTACACTATAATAATACACGGATTGATAAATAAAATAATATTATATTATTATTTATAATAATTATTGTTTCATCCGAAATCTCATTGAATATAATAATGACATGATGGTCATACGTCGTACTTAAACGGCATTACTTATTAACGACGAACACTAACCCACTACAGCAGAGGGGTGCTCTATGAAGTATATCACCCCACTCGTTTTGTACAACGACAACAATGATGTTCATTGTACAAAGTCAACGATCCTTTATATTATTGTAATGTATATACTACCGCCGTTATATCCTATTTATGGACTGTTAATTTCAGTGATTTCATTAGTCATTCTTATTGCCGGACATTTAGTCGTACGCGGTGTTTAATCGTTCAAAAAGTAAACACGGAATATAATAATATATGCACGTCATTATGCGTCGCATTTTTTTTTTTTTTTTTTTTAAGTACCAAGCGCAACAATATATTACAATATTACTGCCGCGCGATGAAGAGGGTTCGGATGAAACGAGACGCGACAAAAATTATGATATCGTTGTCGCTAATAACCCGATTACTGTATTTATAGGATGGTGTTCGATAATTCGGCGTCGTGGAAAATTTCCGCCACAGTGCAAGCGCAGTCAATCGACTATAAATATGGAGATGAAAATTCGAAATAACACTGCACGACTACTGCAGAGCTGCACTGACTTTGGCGTCCGAACTCTGCTGAGAACTATTACAAAATGACTACGTATCGTAAACGCATACCCAATAGGAAAAAACCAACAGAGTTATACTCGAACGTCACGGCCATAGTCTGACTGACCGGAAATAGCTACTGCAGCCTGCAGGAACGTCCGGATATCAGCAGCTATATCCGCCGCCGTCTCGGTGTCGTCTGCTGTCGTCCGCAATCTCATTACGTAGTCGTGTCATATTATGGAGGCATGTATCCCACAACCGCCACCTCCATTCCATTCGTACCCATACACGACGACGATAAAGACAGAATATTATGAACATATATTCAGTGGCGTCTCGATACAACTCGAACGTCTATAAGTCAAATTTTCGAATAGCTCGAAACATATAATAACGTCTTGGCCCCTGCACCTGCATTTCGATGGTAAGTATCAGTACTTGACTAGTTTTTTTTTTTTTCTATAACTCTAATTTTCGACGTATGGTTTTGTTCCCGACCGATTGGAGTTATCGAGATTTCATCATGGGCGATAATTTTTTTAAGTAATAATAGTAGGTACGCTACGCAACAAAATAATGCCAACAGTATAATATTTCTGTGATCTGCGAACAGAAGAGGATCCGAACGAAACGAAGCCACCGGTGTTGTGCAGATGTTTATGCAGGTGGGAGGGGGGAGGGGGGAGGGAAAACGTCAGCTATATATATGAATGAAAATTCAGAAAATCGAACGTCGTGAACCGGCCTTGCAGCCGAGAAACAACATACATATATAATCATATAATAGGTAGCGTGCTATAGCTATATATGTAGGTACCGTATAGTAATACATATATAATATTATATAAAAAAAAAACAAAACTAAAAAATCGAGTTACCCAAACGCCGCGGGTCCGACTCGATCGGCGACAATAATAGCGACTGCCAGTTATACGTCCGAATATAATACCATCGGCTCTACATCCGCCGTCTCGTCTCGTCTGGTCGTCGTCTCTCATTACGTAGTCGTGTCATGGAGCCCTCCGCCACCGCGTCACCTCCAACCCGTTTGGACCCGTACGGCCGAGACGCGTGTGCCGTATAGGTACCTAACACACACACTCGCATAATATATGTAAACGGAAACGGCCGTTTTTGGGTTGACGTATATATAATAGGCGACGAGAACGCACCACCGCGGGGCCGGTACGGTCACGTAGGTATATTATATATTATATATTGTACGCGTACGACAATAATATGTGACGGAGAGAAAAACCAGTCATTATACTGTATAATACGCGTATACGTGTATGCGTGTGTGTGTTGTATATATTATTATTTTGCAATCGATCGGAGCATAAATACGACGACGCGCGCGTAATAAAATAAAATGCGACGACGATTTTTCGACGTCGACACATAAAGAATAAAGGAGAAAAAAACGACCAACTGTGCAGCAGCAGAAATAATATATATATATCGTTTGATGTCCCGGTAAGGCGAAACCGGCACGGAGTGGCGGCGGGGGCGGCGGCGGAGAAACAAATATATATAATATACAGAAAAAATTCGTAGTCGTCGTCGACGATATCATATATATACTCTCGTATACAATATATATATTTACATTATTTTTTTGTTCCATTATTATTATTTGCGTATTGGCCAGAAAACAATGCACCGGCACAATAGCGGCCGCCGCGAGTCCTGATATGTTTGCGACAGGGGCGAGAGGGGGCGACGCGTATATATACATCGGTTCCGGTCGTGACACAGGCGGGCGCCCTTTGCCGCTGAAGAGATGACCGCCGCCGCTACTGTATACATTTGTACGTTTTCCAATAGTTCGTGTGTGTGTGTGTGTGGTAAAATATTATAATAATACCTAGTAGCGCACACGAGTGCGTTATTTATGCTTTTATTGTTGCGTCGTCGTCATATTATTATTATTATTATTATTATATTATTGGCGAGATCGTGCGATGTTCTCCTGCACCGACTACCGGCGATACACGACACAGGATCGACCGTTTTGTTTCTTCATTCCCGCGCACCCACCCCACAGCAACGATATAATATTATTATATTATAATACGCCTCACTGGTGCAGCCGCAAAGCGAAACGTCCCGAGACTCGGAAACATCATCTTCTTGTCGTCGATGCAGTTTTACGCGCATCCGCGGCGCCCGACGATGCTGCAGCGTTGCACTGCAACGCGGTCGGGGGAACGATCTGCAGTTATATAAGTATAAGTTATCCAGCGAGAGTGTTAGGTTAGGTAGGACCCCACAGACGAGAGATATAACAATTACCGTAGCCGGAAGTATATGTAAATATCAGAAATATATTTAAAGGTTTCTATTTCGGTTGTGTGTGTGTGTGTGTGTATACATTTATAATTGTTACAATACTCGAGCATATTATACTCGTACAATATTGTACGTTGGAAGAATGGCAACTTTTTTGGGAAAATATTCCCCTCGCCAACAAACTGAGAAACACAAAATTACTCGTCAAGAAATTAAACTATCCAAAAAGAAAAGAGGAAGTGACCGTCACTCGAGCCAAAATAGGCCACTCATCTTACTTGACGCATGTACATTTCATAAAAAAAGAACCAGCACCCATATGTGATACTTGCAACGTAACTCTATCAATTGAACGATATCGTAATCGCCTGCCCCAAATACACTGAAGCACGTAAGATACTCCAAAATCTTGCATCACTCTGTCAAGCCTTCAAACATGAAAACACAGCTGCAATCAGTACATTTTTCCATAATATAAACACTAAATACACATTGTAAATAATAACTATGATAATGTAGTAAAATGTATTCCAAAATTTAATGTACACATATAAATATTTTCCTCTCTTTTTTTGTACAAATTTTGATTAAAGTAGGCTAAAAACCTGTGTTGTTGAAGACTTAATAAACTTTAAAAAAAAAATAAAAAAATATTGTACGTACCGAGTGAACCAATCAACGCATAAGACAACCATTTTTTTTCACTATTTAGCATCTCATATCTCAATGTGGTAGTAAAAACAAAAAAAATTTATTTACTATGTATTTTTTTATTTTTAAATTTTGCATAGATAAACATGAATATTTAATTTTCCTTGTTCTAAATCAAAAAATTCTAAAATAAAAGTTTCTCGTTTTTCAGTTAAATGATTTCCTAATTTATTATATTCACAGATCTTATATTTTTTTTCTCCCTGAAGGAAGTATAGTACATCTAAGTAAAAATTGTAGGCACATTGATTAATAATATCGTAATAAAAATATTACTATTATATTACGTATATTAATATTAATTATAAATATTGTCATTGACTTTCTCGTTCATAATTATTTACAAAAGTTAACACTTCGAATAAAACAAAAAAAAAACGATTTCTACATTCCGATACTGACAAATTTTTAATAAATGTATTGGTATGAAAGTACCGGAAAATAAATTTATTGATCTAAGATCGGAGGCGTCAAGTGTAGGCAATTAACTGTACATGATTGCATTACACGCGCATTGAGTTTCTGTCCTATCCTAAAATGTAATAACATCGAATAAAATGATAACATTTTACGTTAAATCCGATTGCAAAAGTTAATAAGACCAATCAACTTGAGGCATTAATAGTGATTACACACTGTTCATTGTTTTACTCGCCGAATTTACTACTGTAGTACTAGTTATATGGACTTGTAGTCTGTTGTAGAGAAATGTAGGCGAAAATAAATGAAAATAACAACATTCGTTATATTGTTTGGACAACCGCAATACTGGGCGTGTGTTTTTTTTTTTTTTTTTGTTAATAAAATCGTATATTTAAAAAAAACATAACTTTTCTATCTAATCCCCAGGAAAAAGGGTTCTAAATTCAAATTCTCCGAGATTTTTGAAACAACAAAAGCCATACTCGGAGTACGAATCCAAGACGATTCGGGTATTTTGGGAGCTTAAGGCATTTCCTTTTCCATTTAAGAACATGTTATCTTTAGCCGTCGTCCTTCCCTGGTCAGTCACACAAAAGCTAACCCTTCGAGTTTTTTTTCTTTTGTCCCCACAAAACAATCATAACCCGTAATATCCCGGTTTACGGTACCATTTGATTTATGGTTATACCCGCACTGTGCATATATTTTATAGAAGTAAATCTAAAATACCGCGTGACATATACTATATATATATATATATGTATGTATATCCCCTCGATTGTCAACATTTTGAATTTTCGGAATGCAAATCGGACTAGACTCACGACTAGCGCAAGTCGTTGTGCACATCACACAAAAGTAGAACTAAATAATATATATTTAAATTTTAAATAATAAAATCAAATAAATTAATTGATCGATGGTCATATAATATTATTTTACTTATTATAATGTTTCCTCAAAGTTGAACCTTTTTAGTATCATAACGTTCTGTCTTGATAAATATGTTTATTTTACATTCAATGTTTGTTTGTCGTCATGATTTAGTTGCACCTATCACGACCAGCGAACGACGGAAGTATATAATTATATTACAACAATAATCAATTTTTAATAATTAAAAGCAAAATTATATTGCGAGGATAATACGATATCGTTATTGTGTCGTAATTCCTATATTTTTATCGCCATTGATGAATCAGTAACGATGAGATTCCGACACAACACATATATTTAAGGGTATAATAATGTCAAAATAAAAACGTCCGTTTTCCCCCTAAATTGTTATTGGACATCATTACACCTACGAGAGGGTGACGGCGCGGCGGTAGTGTGTAGGTGGACTAAGCAACCCTAAGCCCCGGCGTAAAAGGGGATGACTTTTAACAGAAAACATACACACAAACATACACCTCGTGTCCGAAATGGCGTGTCGTTAACCTTAACCCGGGTGCCGGTGACCAATTAAGGGCGCGGTTACGGAAACCGATGACCCTGGTTGCCCATAAAATACGACAGAAGACACGTAATTTAATGATCTCGCGGGGAAGCGGCCAACCCCCTGGACCCGTCGATCGTACGACTAACGAATGATCTCCCCTATAGTAACAAACTAACAAGTATAACAATGTTGTCGAACAACAGTAGTATTTTATATGAACGCACATCGACTTGTTTACGAAAATAGCTTTTGCGAAAACACGGATTTTCGGCGGAAACGTTTCGAGATTTTAAATTGCACCATTTCAAGTATAAATAAATGTAACCGGTTTGTAATAATCTTTAACAATTTTTTTTTTGATTTTACACATCATCCAAATCCGCGTATTCTTATATACCTAAGTCTTCAACCAATATAATATATTTTTTTTATGGAAACTAACTACAATTAAACTATTATTATCATCTTTATATATATACCACGGAATAATGCGAAATTGCTGACATTGAAAAAATAACCGTGCATGTACATATATATATACCGGAATCTGCAAATATTATCAATAAATTATCAGACATACTGTTTTATGTGGAAATTAATATAACAGACGAGTAACGAAGAAAACAATAATAATAAATTGTATTAAACACTCGATTTTTTTTTTTTAATTGCTCTCGTACTGAGAAATAAAGTTGGTGGAAAATTGTGTAGTGGGTGTATCAAATTTTCAAATTCACACGTACATAATATAAGCTCTTGAATTAAGCCTTTGGCTGTACCTATAATTCGGTGATTATATAAAAACTCATACGCAACGGAACTTCATTACAAAAAATGTTCGTTTAACGACATTTTCTGTTGGACGATTTATTTTTGAGAACCGAATTTAGGTAATAAATACTTTTCGACGAATTTCTTTATAGTGGCAATCGTCCTCTTTTATCCTCGTGGACTTTGTGATATGAAAGTTTCACCGTGTACTGCAATTATTTGTGTTATTCATACATATATTATATTATACAGTTTAAATATACTGTGTCGGATCAGGCTGCACTGGTTCTGGCCTGTACCAAATAATTATCGTACATCAAATGCGCATCAATATTCTAAACAATAGAAGGGTATAGTGTTGGGTAAATGTTGTATAATATTATACAGATGATAAATAATTTAAGATTTTTAAAATTAAAAAATAATGTATATTCATAAACAGTTTTTTGTTCAAATTTTGACAAAATTCATCAAAAATTCGAAAATGTAAGTTACAAAATTACATTTTTACTTAGTATACCTACTATATATTATCACCTTATTATACACATTATATGCAATATTCGAAAATTTAACATTACGTGAATAGATTTAGAGACGAGCAAAGTTTAAGACCAAAGTTAGAAAAGAATTTGCACTTGGGGTACACATTTTTTTTCTCATTTCTATTGTTTATTGTTGAATAATTTTGATGTGCAAAACGATGCAGGACCTTTTAAACGGTCAATGCGCAAACGATGTACAACCCAAAAATCGAACGATACGCAAATGTCTTACAAAAAAGGTTAAAATTAACAATAATGATGCGCAAACGATAACCAGCGTTCCATAAAGCAACCGCGAAACGCGAGGCGAGAAACGCTACGATCGGCGCCTGACAGGCTAGATGGCAAGCTGCAACCTCGAAACCGGCATGGTCGCGTTGCGTCATCCCTGACACTTGGGAAGATGGCTAGGGAGGACCGTCCGGTGGGTGCCTCTGACGTTCCACGTGACGCAGGAGGCAACCACGGGCCATGGTTGTTTACAGTGGTACCTACATCGTGTGGGCAGGGCCGCCAGTCAGCGTTGTTGGCTGCAGTGTGCAGATGACTCGGACACCGTCGAACACAGCGCGTTCTTCCGGTGAGTCTATTCCAGCGAAGGAATTCCGGGAAGTACTGTAACCTCCCGGCTAGGTCGTCGTCCGAGCACCGTCGACGTGCCCGACATGATCTGCGGTCCAGTGTTTCAGACTCTGCCGCCGGATTCAATCGAGAAGCACGCGGTTCTCATAATGAAAAGCAGAGGAAGTTTTCAAACATTTTTATTCAATGGCGGAAAACATCCTTACTGCAGAGGAGGATGAGAAACGACGTCGTCGGGCCGCATAAACACCTTCGGAATCTAACGATTGCGCGTAGTGTTAAGTTTCTCAAAAATGTAGGCGAAGGCGCAAGCTCTCGAGTATTATATTGTACATAACCATCTATATTGTAATAGCTACATAAATGTGTAATTGGTTATTAATAATTATTATCAATAAACGATGGGGGCCGGAGGAGAAGTACCATCGTTCCTCCTCCGGTTCTCGATACTAACGAAAAAAAAATACAATTTAAATATGATAATGGTATATATATATATAGCCGTTGTTAAATTTATTCTAAACAATTATGCAAAAGACCTGAATGAAATTTTTTTCTAGCACAAATTACTTGCCGTCAATATTCATCGACCTAAATTAAATATTATGAAAATAAAGGTATTTTTCGATGTAACCAAGCGATTCTTATGTGTTTGAAGTGATATTCGTTCGATCCCGTTACCCTTGTTACGAATCGAATGTTTGTATTATAATATCACTGAGCTAATATGTTATATTATATTTATGAATTTTTTGTTACGGCGTATACAATTAGGTAAAATGGTAAACAATTGGCATTGATTTTATAGTATAATTATTTATTACAATGTAACAATAATTTTATTATTATACATCATTATGTGATAATATGGTACATGAAACCTGCAGCCGTGTATAAATTATATACTGTAAACTGTATACACCAAAGTGCAAACACGACTCGATTAACTGCTGACAGATACAATAATAATATAATATATTCACAGTCGATAATTAACACTGTAAGCGACCTATTGCTAATACGCAACAGTTTAGTTCACTGTAGACATTAATAATGATATAGACATCAACACCTTTCGTATTACTGCGACACGCGCTACCAGCTGCTAGCTGTTATTATTATTATTGTTATTATTATTATTTTTTTTTTTTTATCAAAGCCACGGCAACAAAGACCATAGAGATCTTTTGAAATTTAAAATTGTACTTATAAAATGCTACAAGATAAAATTATTTGTTCATTGGCCAAAAGAAGAACATACATATTACATAATATATTGATATATCATGTTGAATACAAAAACAATAACTATTATAGACACATAATATATAATATTATTTGGACATTATATTTTATATCGTTAAAGAATTAGAGTGGTAGGAGGACTGGGTGAAAAGCTGCTTATACTAAATCCATGACAAAAGATTAGTATTAAATTAGATAATTATACGATTTTGATGACTTTAGAAATCTGAAAACAGATTTTATGTTGCCTGGTTCGGGCATAAGTTCCTGTCTATTGGATATTTTTAGAAAATTGTTGAAATCGTAATCTACAATAGTCAATGTTTTTAGTGTTTGGTGATATACCTACCTATATAGTATCAATATTGTATAGATACCTGCTGAAGCTATTTGCATACACAAAAATTATAATATTGCAGACCATGTGGCATCGAATCATATTATTAAATATGTGAACACTGCAAAAAGACCGATATTATAATATAATACTGTTTGACCTATAATATATGACTATATAGTATATATGTACTATATTGTACCTATAGGTACACATCGCGTTGTGTGTGTATTTTATTTTTTTAATGCGTTCGGATATCCGCAACTCCCATGACGATAATAATAAACAGTACACTGCAAGTTATTCAATCTTTTATCAGTTGCATGCGCGTGTGTAATGTGCATTATTATTATTATTATTATTGGAAAACATTGGTGCAGACGCTGTTATTGCATTTATTTCCTGACAAACCATTAAAAAAAATAATAATAAAAAATAAGCGTAATATATATATAATAGCAATAAAAAACCGACCAACTCGGCTACCGTGGCCATTATCCATTGTTGTCCCGGAACGGATCTTATCAGTGGTGCGCACACAGGTTGATGGCGACCGCCGCCGACCATGATTTGTGGCCAATCCGACCGGCCGGATGTCACGTCTAATTGCGTTTCCTATTCGTGACGTATCTACCCGACACGTATACGCGGCAGTGTATACCTACGTACATAATAATAATAATAATAACATTGTTTTACACGGAACCGTCTTTTTATTTATTATTATTATTATTATTATTATAAGAAGTATACGCTACACCTACCTATGCATAGGTACTATCTTTAGCCAGCCGATCACAGAAAAAAAAAAAAAACCCCCCGCAGAAGATGAAGGAAAAAAGCAGCCAGAAAGGGTTTTTGTAATGTTTTTTTTTTTCGTCGCTTTCGGGGTCTCGGGCACGTAGAAAACCGATTTTGAGCTCTGAAGTCAACAGTCACGAACTGCGATGGTTATCGGACGGGCGCGGGTCCCACTCCGGGCCAGTTGTTGTTTTGTGCGTACGTGGATTCGACAAACTCGTCATTATTCCCAGGGTTATATAGACGCCGCGTACATATATATATTATATATATATATATATATATATATGTGAGCAGGGGTTCATCAGATAAGATAAGAGATAGGTTAGGTACGAACGCGCCGAATAGGGGAAGCCAAAAAAAGGGGTGGTTTTTCTTCTTTTGTCGTCTGCGTGCGTATAAGCTGCAGCACGACGACGTACAGCACTCTTTAATAAATGCTCGCACACTATATCGCCACAATGGAAGAAAAAATGAACATCATTTTTGTTTTAATAATATTATATATCCTATAAGTGAATCTCTGGTTTTATATATACACAACAATTTTTAATATGTATACACGCCAACCTATATACATATTAAACTATTGTTTTACCCATTTTACCTATGCTTGTCTTTATAGCCTTCACACACACACCAGTCATTCGTCTGCGGTGAAATAAAACACGTTCTATATAGACAAAGTTTGAATAATAATAAAATAAAACAGCACTTTCGTCTATTAAAAATTGAAATATACTTGGTAAATAAATACCGTTGAAACATGGAAATTATTATCATAACAATATCGTGTGATAACAGTGGACGGGATAAAAAAAATAACCACTTATTTTAAATATCGAAAATATCGTCGTAAAACCCTTTGGTACATAATAATATTTACATTGAGTTTGTAAATATTATATATTTCTCAAATTATCATATTTTTGTTTTTATAATTATTTCCATTGAGTTTTATTGAATCGAAAGTATCATAATATATGCATATTTTATGTTTTTTTTTTTAATTGAAGTTAAAAACATCAACCACAAAGGTTATTAATTTTTTGTTTAATACTAATATACATATTATACATCATAAAATGTACAAATTATGAATTATGTATTAGTGTATTACCATACGGAAGGCCGTCACTGCAAAAAATCTTTTTTAATTATATATTTTATATAGTGTGAGAAACAAGACTGGTTTACGATAATAATAATAATAATAATTTTTTTTTTTTTTACAAGAAACTTTCCACGTGGACATTATTTGATTTTGACTGTTAAACATTTCGTGATTTCAGACGTGATAAATAAAAAATATTTTAATCGTGCATTATTGTATTCATTATACATCATCCTAACGTGACTGAGCCATTTTGATATTTTTAGCGCATTTTAGTATATCATCTTCACCACACAAACATAAACGATTTAAATCGAATTCAACGACGAAAATATCGAGTAAGCAACGTGATGGCTACGTAATAAAATATAATGAATTTATTAAGTTGAGTTCGACTGCAAAGTCAAACATAATAATATAATGTTTTGGCGGATATAAATCGTATACTACCGTGCAGTGGCGTATCCAGGTGGGTGGGAGGAGGGGGGTCACAGGGCCCATGCCCCCTAATTGGCTGTATTTGCTATTTTTTTTTTTTTTTTTTTAAAGATTAATATTTATTAGTATACACCGTGAACGCATACTAAAATATGTCTTTTACCAATGATGAATATTCTGTGCTTATACCTGAAGTAATCACTATCACGTCATCGGGTGATTACGTGATAACACTAATTACGAAATAACTTAGACAGTGCACATAGCAATCCTGCAGCAAAGCCTACAGGAAAAATACCAAAACACCAACATAATCCTAGTTGAATAGGTAGGTGATATATTTACACATGTGTGTGTGTAAGTATACCGTTGTTCAGTTATCGATTTTAAAAATTTAAAATAATTTATGGACCTTGAGTTTATTTTTTAATACGATTTTAATTCGCCCGCGTTGTTCATATATATATATAATAGATACGCGCGCGCGTCGTCCCTTTTTCTTGTGCAATCTCACGAGGGCGTTTTTCCCGAAATAATAATATAACATAAAAAAATGTTGGAAAACGTGATGTATATATATATATATCGACAACTATATACCGCAACTATAATACCGCTGCTGCTGCTGTCTGGCTGTTATTGAACAGATGTGGTCGACCACCACATGTGGTTGAGTGAATTTTTTCGTCCCTTTTGACAATAACGCGCTATGAAATTTGATTTTCACGACTATCGAGTAGCTTATATAATACCTATATATGTATATACGTAGTATTACAATACGAATCGCTTAAATTTGACGTTTCGGCGATGCAAATGCACACTACGCGCGACTATACGTCGTCGCATAATATAATATATACACATATATATATAACATAACAAAACATCATTTATTTCGATTAGCCACGGATACCCACGGGGGTGACACGTATGCACTGATTTTTTTTTCTTTCTTTCTTCAATACCCCACACGCTATGCAGCACATTATATACATATAGCTCTTGTCCGTTCCAATAATATTACGGGCAGACTTGTCATCGTCAGCGGTGTCACGAGAATTTACGCGCCAAGTCGTTGGCGGTGACGTGTTGATTTCACACATGTCTGAGTCCGGAAACGTCAAACCGACTTGAGGGTTTTTCATTCATACATATTATGTATACATAATATGTGTGTGTGTGAGGGGGTGGTTTTTTCCAAACATCCGCGACGACATGGTTCCGGAGGGGGCGACGGGGTGGACAGATTTCTGTCGGTATTTTAATTTTCCCGCAAGAATATATGGAGGAAAATGGTGAAAAGAAGAAAACAAATTTGACCAAGTAATAGATTATGTCAAACCGTTGGCGGCTATATTTTAGCATACGATTATTATTATGATTTTGGCATTACCACACGAATATACGAATATTTGAGATGTGCACCTATACATAATAGTACGGTGTTCAATACGGATTTCCATATTGTACTTTGATATATATTATTATTCCTGACACATTTTTCAATTATATTACATTTTTCTATTTATGTACAGCGCATAGAGATAGCTCTATATTATAGCCGGTAAATGGTTTTTTTTTCTTCCCATGTAATAAGGTATTTTCTATTTGACAGATTGTTGAATTTAATCTAACGCCGTTTTCGCCCGATAAACACATTTTATATTTTGACTTAGAAATATTCTATTTTAGAAAATACAACAGAAATTTGAAGGATATTAGGTTTGACGTATTATTATTATATTATATTATAAATATAAAATAAACCACGTTTAGCACAACTTGCGTTCAGGTGGTTATTATTCATGCAGATTTTAGCAACTATTTATAGATCATCAACACAATAACCATCTGCGACTCCGACGACGACCCACTGCTGCAGGACCTGTCCCATATGAATGTTATTTAAGACGCATTTCATTATTTTGCCCAACGCATATTTATTTTCGATTGCATAATAATACGTTTTCGACGTCAACAACACGCCCGTTTGGATATTCAGCACGATTTAAGATTCAACTTGCAGTTAACGTCATAGGTTAGGTTCATCATCAATAACTATTACGAGTGCCTATACTATACAGTACTTTAAAAAGCGAGATATTTTCCTGGCCGCCTCAGAAAATAAATTAAAAATGGTCCACAGCCACGCCACTCTGGTCGATAATGATATTATGTATAATCTTGTTTTTATTTTATATTGTTCAATCGAATTCACCGCGCACGGCACAAATTAGCTAAAAACGCTCGTGCCACCTGCAGACAGCGAGAGCGATGGATAATAAAAATAATAAATACGTTTTGCCCGATCTGTTTATATAGAAACGTGTACGCTATTATGGTGTTCGGTGGTAGGTTCGTCTGGCCATACTACGGATGCTATTATTAAGCCCCACGGTACAATATTGTCCATCGCACTGCTCTAGTCCAGCCAACCTGCCGAGTCGATCGACGATCGTCTGCAGCTGGTCGATATTTCTAGAGATATGTAGGCCGATCGCGTGATAAATAAATGGATTGCCACGTTGTATTCTAGGGGATTTATTTCAACAATTATACACCATAAAACGTCTTGTGCACCTCACGACTACCTACGTATATACGCTGATAGCTACTCACTTTGGTTTAGCCTCTTAGGCCGAACGTCACCGCGTATTGCGAATCTTTATAAACAATAATATCGATTCGTCGGTGCTTCTCTCTCTCTCTGTAATCTGCTTCAAAGTTCCATCTCGATCACCTCGTTTCAACGCCCTCTTCTATATACGTCCCGCATGTCACCTGCAGTCAACACCAACTGTATGGCAGCTGACGAGTCGTCTTTAAGACGTATCTACAACGTCGTGTGCCAATGCAGACCCCACTGCGATTTATCAATATAATCGTGTGTACGATATCGATCTCATACAAGCGATTGTAATGTTGTACGATATTATCCTTTTCAGTTAACAGCAAGTTATCTTCTCTATTTATGACGTTTGTCGCCAAAAGGGCACAGCTCAGCACTAATGTTATTAGTAAACAAATAAAACATTATTTGACGTATATAATAATAATATAGTGAAACCTGTGAAAAATATACTAATTTCCCGCAAAAATCACAAACCCAATCTTACGCAATATATTATACATATACAGTACGTCATGTACTCCAAGTCCGACAGCACCTCCCCCCACCCCTTGTTGGGCCTTACACGTCACACACACACACAGCACGTAACTATATCTAAGTATACCTATATACGAATGTATTACACGTGATACTCGTGTACTATAGTACGGCTGGACTCTGGCAGACCTCTGTGGTTCTTATATCGATCTCGGCGTGCGCGTCGCGCTCGGCCTCATTACAATTGCTAATGCGGTGGATGCACCGCCGCCGTCGCCACCTCCGCTCCGCTCCTGCCGTCGCGTACTCGAGCACGCGGTCCCCCGTGGCACAGTTACGAGGGCGGCCCATTCATACTTTCGCGTATTACACACACACAAACACAATATATATGCGTAAACGCGCTTAGTGCATCGCCGCCGACGGCACGACAAATGCGTTTATTATAATATTATACAGGTTAGGTGTGTAGTCCCTTTTTAACATGCAAACCGCGTAGCCGACGTCTCGTCGTCGTCGTCGCCGTCGTCGTCGCCATCGCCGTCGCCGTCGCAACTTTTATGAAACTCGCGCGCGCCAGAGGGGTTGTCGCGCCGGTCTCGCGTGGTTGTCGTCCGTCCGGCGGTACGACGGCGCCACGGCCGCGTCCGGCTCCGTCTCGGCGCGGCCACGACGAACCGGTTCACACCGCCGGACGCAAGTTACAATATAGGGTTGTTGGATTTCGATTGCGATTTTTTCGGTTTTTTCTTCTCATTCCGTTACGGGCCATCGTGGGAGACGCACGTGCCGCGGCTGCATCTGCGACGAGAGTGACGAGACGATCGAAAACCGTAAGGTCGCGCGGCCAGAAGAATCACCGCCAGATGGCACTGCTGTAGCGCCGAATGTTATTCGGGGGTGAGTATGACGTGTTGCTATATCTAACGAACGATCTACCTATTATAATACATCAAAATACATACGCGCGTTTTTATTTTATTTCCGCAACTCGTCAACTACGCGTTATACTTTTTTTTAGAAAAAAAACTTTTTTACACGTATCTGCGCGCGTATATACATTTATATACATATATATGTACTTCTTCCCCAAAAGAGTTTTCGAATAAGCGACCCTTTAATAGGGTTTGACTTGTCGCCGAGTCCGCGCGCTAGTCGGTCCCTCCCTCGGGACCATGACCCTTTCGTAAAAAAAAAAATTCGCTTCGTTAACATGTTTATTTCTTGCCCCGTTCGCCGCGCACCGGTCGTGTCAATCCGGTTGATTTCCGTACAGAAAAACCGTATTCGTTTTGACGCCTGTCAAAAAACGCCCGTGGACCTCCCAAGTGTATTGCATGCACCGCACATACCATGCATTGCCATTGGTCACGACAGATTCTATTTTTTTTTTTACGTTTCCCTTTGGAAATTAAATCGTTAAGAACGCGAGTGAACAAAAAAAAAAAAGTAAAAATCAATGTGACATTTCAAAATGAAATTCGTCCAGATGTTAAAATATATTCCTTCATCGTGTGGTGTGTAGATGTGTATATTATATATATATATAAACGCGAAGGGTGGCTCGCCGAATTGACGGTCTATTTAAAATTAACAACCTGTTTGGATAAAAATATGTGGGAATGGAAAAGGTAACATGCTCGAATTAGCATATTGTATGAGCTAAAATTAATTCTTTAGTCGAAAACACTACTAAAAAAAAAGTTTAGTCAAAAATTTTATCGCATATTGTAATAATAATATTATTTGAAAACGAATGGACCACTCGTCGACTCATACAAGCGTAGATATATTATCATGCCAAAGTTTTGTATTAAATCATAATAACGACCGTACGATAGATAATTATAGTAAATTACAGACATATAAAACATATGATTATGACTGCACTTTGGACGAACGACTTTAATAATTATTAATTATCTCATAGATTAAATTTCCGTCTTTCCTATTTTAATTGTTTGTCCTGAAAACGTTTACACTGTAAAGATTACTTTGTAAACAATATGTTAATTCAATTGATCGCCACACATACAAGTGTAAAAGAGGGCCCTCACCTTGCACCCTACATAATACACTACCAGCAGTCGTGCCTCGTGCATATTTAACGAATAACCGTGTGCATTTTTTAAAAGTGTTTCAAGTATCAAGTGTCGTGTGTATAAAATATATTATGTAAAATAATTGTCAACCCTTAAATATTTCACAAGTGTTGTAGAACCCAGTGGTTTTCAAACAACTTTTATGTGACCGTTTTACCGTGAATAGGTGGATGTAATATAAGTGAAAAACTGAAAACCAAAATCATATCATGTTAAATATAGTATGGTTTCTTGATTTAGTATAATATTCTAGTATATAATCTAGAGAATATTTCACGATTTTTTTTTTTTTTTAGAACATATATATTAGCGTCATATTTTAAGCTTTTAAGAACCTAAAAATCCGCTCTTTAATTTATTATAATATATTTTGATAAATTGAAACGCATTCCAAGCCGCGATTACGATGATAATAATATAACCTGCCGTATTTTGTTAGATTGTTAACTTTGTTTTTGTAACATGATAGTTTTTGGTCGAAAAAGAAACATTTTGTTATGGAAAGAAATTAATAGCTGGACCCAGTTTGGCTCTGGTACATAAATTTATACTCAATCGCTATGGAATCGTAGAAGGGGTAGGGGGGTACGTACGCGGTTTTGGAGCAGGAGGATAAAACAAATGGATCTACACGAACTCTCAAGTCGTGACTTTAGAATAGAGGACACCATATTATATTGTCATAACCGTATACCATATTAAACCTATAATAATAATACGACTTGACTATACATTTGGGTATATCTTTGTCGCACCACTAACCACTAACGATTATTATGAACGAACTGTAACGAACGTTACTATGTATATAATTATAATATATATATATATATATATATATATAACATATAACATATCATATCTATTGCCGAGCACACTGCTGCGTGTATGCATACCCGTGCGTGTGTATTATATCATAAATTACAGCCTGGAAGAAATAAAATATATTACATAATAGTATATATGTATTATATTATATTCCTATATAAAAAATTCCGTATAAAATAATCCCGATTCGTGGGCAGGCCGGATAATTTATAACACATATTATTATTATATATTATTTCTTCTTTCGCCGAACAGAAAAAAAAATTTAAAAAAAATAATCATTCAGACTTCTGTCGTTGTGTGTCTTTTTTTATTATTATTATTGTTGATGTTGTTGTTTGGCCCGCAGAATGATTAACCGCTCGTGTATAAATATAATAATATAATACGGCGGGCGGCAACAAATTTCTGCAACGGGTGAGGTCTCATTAATTCGGTCCGATTTGCGCGACCCGTTGGAAAAACGGACGGAGCGCGTAGTTTCTGGTGGAAAAAAATTAATCCCAGTTTATCTTGTCGTGTTTTTTTTGTTATTCATAACGTCTCAAGCGTGCAATCGTTTATTCAACTTTTCTTCCGCTCTTAATAAGTTGATTTAATATCAATGTATGCTCTATAAAACGTTTATCATAGTCGGTATTATATTATAACAAATATGAATAGTGCGTCGACCTTGAATATTTAATATATTTACTATAATATCATGTCCTCTACAATACAATAATGTCGTGGAATGTGTCCGGCGCCTTCCGCTAACAACACACTCAAAATACAATTTGACCACCATCGTCGTGCAGCTAACTAGAATACAATAATATGCTTGTTAATCTACAGATATATTAAACACTGTTCGAGACGAATGTATTACTAAGAATTATAATAATTATAAATATATAAATATGAAGCATGTGCGATTTATATTTTATGATGCCTAACCCCGTGCATTTTGTTAACTATCAATTTTTCCAACTCTTACGCGTGATTAAAACTTTGTTCAATTCGTTATCAATTCAGCGTAAGTGTTCAAAAAAATTTAAAAATCAAAAATGTATTTAAGAAAGTATACCTTTATTTTTCTTACAGCTGATCATCATAGATCTATTTTCTTGTAGTGCTAATGATGTTAAAAAAATTTGCCATTCGATTTGATACTGTAACGTGGTCGGGGGAACGACCAGTTAAATATAAGATATCCAGTGAGAGTCGTAGGACTCTATAGATATAATTACCGTAGCCAGGGGTAGATATATATATATATATATAACAGGATCTTAAATATATTTAAATAACTAGGATTCCGTTTCAGTTATCATTAAGTTTTATTATAGATTAAACACTTACAAATAATAATACTCACAAGCTATATAAATTATATTCTATCCAACTATCTGACTGTATCGTAGTTATACGGAGTTCGATGTTTGTTGAGTGTTGAGGTCTAAGGTACACAGTGAACTACCTTACTTCATACATGGTGTGTATTGACCATAGGTCTTACAGTTATGAGTGTGTGTTAATATTATTGTATTGGTCAGCAGTTCATCGTACATAATGTTAAGTGTGTAGACGTGTAGTACATATATATATATATATTTAGGTATCATGTAACATATTATAATTGTTACAATACAATTATGTTACCAATTTATTGGTTAGGTTAGGTTATTATTATTATTCATATGGTTTTCTTTTATTTTATATAAAGTAATTTTAATACTGTACACACATATTATAACTCACTTTCTTCACCTAAAATGGTTATATTTTTACTTAAGATTATGATGAAAGTAGGTTTTTTTCTATAAATAAATAATTACATTTTTTATGGGGTAATGATTTTAATCCGCGCGAGTAAAAAAATAGCGACCAAACAGCACATCAACTTAAAATTATATCCAATCATATTATTATATATAAACTATAATATTTACCAATTTATTCGTGTAAACCGTTCATAAACAAAACATTTCAATTCCAATTTCATTCCGATTATCGTAAATATCCTTGAGATAACTCTATGAAATGTAAATATTAAAAAAAATGTCATTAGTGTACCACTATAGGTATATATAATATGGCGGTACACTGGTACGATAAGGCACCGTCAAAATGTCAAGTCCTCATAGCTGTCGTAGTTTAGGCTCAAACTAGATCAGTCAGTCAGTCAGTCAGGACACATCGTATAGTGTATACACAACACACTCAATATACACATATATTGTATTATTGTGGAAGAATTTTTTGAATATACAAAAAATCAATCATATTAAAATTGTGTTACTTACTTTCGCACAGATAGTATTATGATGTATATCCATTTAATTGTACGATTTATTGTTATAAAGCTTTGTAAATAAACGCCAATATCATATTATTGATTCATTCAGTACAAAAGCAATAAACGTCGACTGCTATAATCAAATGAATGAAACATTATGTTTATAGTGCATAAACAATGAAGAGAGGGCAAAAACAAATCGCTTGGTGTTAATTATTGCGCTTTTATAAGGAGGGTGTATTTTTTTAAAGAATTGTGGCGTTTTAATCACGGCTAAAATGAAGAACATTGTTATTATACACACTGCAGAGCATTTCGCCCCACAAAAACAAACCCTTTTGCTTATGATGTTTTATTCGACGAACATCGACACACACACAAATCACAGTAAATGTTTTGACGAGGATTTGTTAACTATACACACCAACACCGTTGTTTTCAAAAAGCAATATAACATTGCGGTAACAGATGAATAACGCTTTGTTTTACTTACTGTATTTTCAACCGCGCATATATGGAGACCATATTTGAGCAGTTTGATGATGACAATATAATTCAATACCATCCAACACATATGGTTTTCATTTGTATTCTACTCTGAGGTACCCACTTATTATAAAACATTATTACTATTATTAGAATCCGTTTATAACGATATACATTTTGTTTAAAATTCGATATGTTGATTTCATCATATATCAAGAGCAGTAGGTATAGTTATATGTTTTTGTCATTCGGATATAACGACCAGATTCTTTAGGTCCTAAGGAGAAGAACCTTATGAGCAGATTTTACTGCATTAGATTTAATCAAAATTATTCGTTACTGTTTTCACCATCCGCAGTACCTACAAGCCTACAACGAGTAAAATAATATCGTTCCCAAAAGAATCCAGAATTTATGGAAATCAAACAAATCGATCAATTTTTTATGAAATTTTATATTGACGTACGTTTTTAAAATATTGAGTTATCCTCAATGGAATAACATTGCGGCAACATAAGAATAACAAAATTTTGTTTAACTTTATTTTCGACTTACCGAAATACCATCTTCGGATTGTACCTATTTGAGCAGCGTATAATTAGGGCAATTATTTGACTACCCCCTCCCCCAACACACACACACACACACAAACATGTTTTCGAATTTTATTCTACAACTTCAAGGCATCACTCACATACTTGATATACATTTTATAAAAATTATTAAAAATGATCCGTTATTGTATTTTTTCGCAGCATCGCGCAGGTTATAAATCATACAATTATATTCAACCCGCGGTGTGCCTACCTAGAGCAATATGTCTCCCTATCGCGTGCATGACATTGCATATTTCCACGAGTTTCAGTTCACGTGACGTCAAAAAATATCGTTCCCAAAAGGCTCGGCCGGGATTTATGGAAAACCAACGAACGGAGAAAACAATATCATTATTCACGCGGGCGCGGTATTATATTGTGCTCCAGCAGGTCGTAGTCGGTGGAATTTAGGAACGCACTCGCGCGATTTATTTCGGCATGTTCATATCGGTATATTCGGCCGGACATTACCTACACACACACACACACACACACACACACACACATATATATGTATGCTTTACATGACATATATAGCGTGGAGATCGTATCAATAATGCAGACAGCGGCCAAAAGCGGCCTCGGCATATATTTATTATATATGTATATAGAGAATCGCGACACTGCGGGTAAGCACTGCAGTTGGCTGGTCGGAATTTATAATTCGGCCGGTCACATATAATATAATAATAATAATATATATACTAACCTGCAGCCTATATACACCTGCGATATCATGCGATATAATACATTAAAACAAAAATATTGTACACCATAATATAATATATTATGAACGCGCACGCTTTCAAACGGAATACGAACACGATGATCGCCGCACGGCAATAAATTTAATATTATTATTATTATTATTATAGGTACACCGTGCAGTCGGTATACACTTTACATATTATAGATCACAGAACGGCGATGGTGTGCTACCGCAGTTGTGGTTTTTGACCCGAAACAACCGAAACGCGTAACAACGACTGATTTATATATACACGTCGTACAATCGATTTACGACCAGGGACGGTATATAGAGGTACCTGTGGTTATACTTTGTGTCTATGTATACATGAGTGTCTATATATAGGTATTAAAGATAATTATAGAAAACTCTACAAACTGAACTATATAAACGTTTATTTATTTAGTCTCCCGAGAAGACCGCCGAAATCCGTGAATAAAATTAACGTGTTTCGGTCCAATTCGTAAATTACGTTTTTTTTCTTTATATTTTTAGTCGATTCTCTAGATCAGTGGTGACCTGCAATCTACGGCCCGTGAGACAACTTTGGCGCACCATAATTTATTATCTGGCCCGCGAAAGTTAATATGTAATTACGTACCTATATTTTGGGCACGGAAATTTTTTTTTATGGCCCGCTGTACAAAAAAATGTTTGGTTACCACTGCTTTAGATAACTTTATCGAACTTGTATACGATACTAGCTCAATATAAACTTATTTATTTGTTTTTAATGCAACTCAATCGCTGCGCAGCATTCGAAGGTATATACCCCAATATACGACGACTAGCTATTGTTCAGTATATAAACCGTAAATTGAAGCTAATAATTTAAGTGACTTTTGGTCTTATAAACAGTGAAGTGGCTTCGATAAACCTTAAAATAAGTTTGAGGAGGCGGAAAGTACACATTTATTGATGAACATGCATACGATAGGGCTGCAGACTCGAGACTTTGAGCGAGTTCCCATACATATATATCGTTTGATGAATTTATTTATTTCGACTATACGTGTGATATCCGCTGGTATTTTTCTGTGGGTGGGGGGAGGGGGTGAAATCCTACAATTCATGACGTCGTCTACGCGATTATCCTGCAGCATGCGATGACGCTGGAAAGTAGGTAGATGTTCCAAACGTAAATCCTCAAGCCAATCCAATCAAAATCTTGTTTGATATAGGATTGTGTCAATTCTTCAAAGATTTAGGAATGAATAAGGAAGAACGAGATGCGATGCGGGTCAGAGCACTTTAGACGACGGATTTGACCAAATCTTGACACGACAATTAATCTGAAAATAAAAAAAAACAATTTTTTTTTATATTAAGTAAAATGTTTCTCACAAATTTTAAATATACTTAATAAACCTTTTAAAAATGCTCATCGATCCAAATTATCTGTTCGATAATCGCGGAATCTTAAACTGTCGATAGTCTACCGCACTATATATAGACCATTATAGTTTATTATGAAACACTGCGAGGCGATGCTTTTAACGATGATACCGATTGCAAGTTCATTGCAGCGCATTTTGATAATTATTTTCCTATCTTCTACAAAATATAATATTACTCTCGTCATCCGCCAAGTGTTTATCCGTCAGCGTTTATATTATATTATAACGATATGAGTACCTATACATTATGTTCCGCGGGTGTGTATGTTAAACTCCAACGACGTTCCGAAATCAGAGTGAAAAAATTTCCGAGTTTACAGCAGCGATGAGCTTATTACCTGACCTGTAAAAGCCATAAGAGAGCGCGAGAGAGAGAAATAAATTTAACGCATGTCTCGGTGGTGCGCGTGAAAACAGTCGAGAGTAATGCGCGGCGAGAAAACTTTACCTCTCACACTTACACACACACACACGTGTGTGTGTTTGTGTGTGTCGTATGTTATGACGCTCGGAGGGCTTTTAATATAATACAAACGCATTTCGACAATGCCGCAGATTGCAGTTTGAAACTTTTGAACGCCCATTTTCGCGACCCCAACACTGCAATATTTCGGGACGAATTCGTAAGATGATGGGAATACCACTACGCACTCACACCCCAACCCCTCGTCCACCCCACACCCTGAGAAGCAGGTATACCGCGGTATATACACGTGTACGTATATCATTATTATATATATTATGTGTGTGT
This sequence comes from Diuraphis noxia, assembly GCF_037042655.1. NCBI lineage: Eukaryota > Metazoa > Arthropoda > Insecta > Hemiptera > Aphididae > Diuraphis > Diuraphis noxia. The sequence goes on along the minus strand of NW_028301715.1, from coordinate 5,848,364 downwards.
GTGTGTGTGTGTGCTCGAGTCAAATTGCCAGTCGTCGGGTAATATATTATATATGCTTGAATAAACTCCGAGGATATAACATTATATAACCGCACCTACAATACTCGGGTAGGTACTTTGTGGACGAGACCGCAAATCAGACTTACACACACTGAAGACCGAGCATTGCGATATATATATATATGGGTATAATAATAATAATAATAATAATAATACGAAGACGCGATGACAACGCTACGATGACGAGGTTTGTCTCATATATATCTGCAAGCGTGACCGTGTAAGGTATAATATCATATATTATATAGAGGTACATTATATTATATATAAATATATACGTATAATGCGTTAATGGTTGAACATTTTATATTTATATACATATTCTCGGAGGAGACTTTCCAAAAATCATTTTCACTGGTAAAGTAATTCGCACTGTACCTAAACATGACGTTGACCTGTCGAATATATATATATATGTTATACAGCCACAGAGATTTATATTTTAATATTAATAATTTTGGGCTAGGCGCCCAAGTTTTTCGTAAGGTTTTTTTGTTTTTTTAAACTATATACATAACAATAGAGTAACAATAACATATCTAAACGATTATTCTCGTTGTATTAATATATAAAAATAATGCTTTGAAATCGAAATTCCAAATCATAACTGAATATGAGATAATATTTTATGAACATTTCAGCCGCTAAGGATCACTTCTATAGGTTCTAGGATCACCTAACCAACTTATGATCACTTCTATCAATCAACGCCGTCGCGCTGACCAGCGACTACTTTAGTAAACGATTCTATACAGAACCGTGGTTGTGGTCCATGTGTGACATGAACCTGCTCGCAGATGGCCGTCATGCCATCGCAAAAAATAAGGCTGCAATACGATTGCGCGCGGTCCTTATCAACGGTACCTTTTTAGATGTACGATTGCGCGTGCTAAATTATTTTTGCTTCTAAGCAATGTTGCCAAATATACAGATTATGGTAAAGGTTAATGCATGGTAAATATCCGAACTTTTTAGGTAGACTAAGTGTGAATATAAAGTATCTGTTATTTTTTGTAACTATTTGTACTATCTGTAACTTTTTATACTATTTTTGACTGATTCATTGACACGTGATGTCACGTTTAAAATGTTATTAGAAATAAATACAATAACAACATGATATACGACAAATAACAAATTTTTTTAACATTTTTTTTAATTATAATAATAATTTTAAATTTTAATAATTAATTGGCAACGTCGCATCCAATTTTACGCGCAATCGTACGCTTTTGAATAGTCAAAAGCATGTTCTTTGTTATTCCGGCACCGCGCGCAATCGTATGCCCAAAAAGGTAAAACGCGCGCAATCGTACTCCACCGAAAAATAACAACCCTGCATTGTTTTGGGATGACACTTCAACAACAAGTCACAATAGTGTGTATATATAATGTCTGCGTACATGTGTGTGAGCGGCGTAAACTGCAAGTGCCTATATAGAATTAAAAATGTTATAATATTCGTTCTAATCTATATTGTCTTCTTCAAATTAATTCGACGACAATATCATCGTTTACCTTTTGTTTGATCATCAACTTTCAAGTCGGTGAAATATTGAATGAAACGACATCTTTATACAATTTTGTTCTATTTGTAGGCTGCACAATATTGGCTCGGTCGCGTATTAATATATATACACCATAAAGTACTGCCACAATATATGTGCCTAATGCGAATAATACACACTTGCAATCATTTGATCATCACCGTAGACACTTTAGAATTCAGCACAGACAACAGTATTTAAAGAAGCCGAATTTACGGTACACAACCACGACTGTTAACATAATATAGAGTTGTGATATAAAAAAAAAAAAAAAAAAAAACCGGATATCCGATATCAGCTAATATTTAGAATATCTATTACATATTCTATTCTGTTTAATGCAAAATGTTGTTCCGACTAATGCAGTCTCTATATTATAGTTTTAAATTTTGATCAAATTTCCACCAATCGTGAATGATGTCAAAGCGGCCCTAATAAACATTTACGCATCAATAAGTATGATGTACATGAGATATAATTAACTGACGTCAGTCAGATAATCAAAAACAACAAAATCGACGAAAATTCGTTTTTAATGACTAGAGAGAGAGAGTATTGCATGGAAAATTATGATGGGCACGGCGCAATCAACAACGAACACGATAACATTTCTTCTTTGTTCCTGCAGTGAGATCAGGACTTCAGTTTCTCGAGAATTCGTTACATCGCGAGAGTACAGCTTTGACCAAAAAAATTTAAAAAATACCTTCTATCGAATGGACTGCACAAATGCGTTTCATTTTTCGTTAAATCACGAGTGTTTCAAGGGACAACCATCATATTATATACGACTGCAGTTACGATTCGTCGTCGTATCGATCTTCATCGTAGTTACATCGCTGGTCGATCGCAATTGTAACATTACAAAAATCAAAAAACATTAAGCAGTAGGTAAGCGTGCAGAAATCAAAAACAATATGTCAAACAAAACATTATAATCGTTTGGCCTGCGAGAGCGGGAATAACAGTCGCAGTGCAGTTATCATAACGACAAACCGATCATTTTAATAAGGCGCTTTGCGTGGGGACCGGAAGAACGCAGACCATATATATAGGTAGGTACCATATATATTAGCCGCGTGTCGGTATAATATAATATATATTTTAAGTGCCGATTTTGGGCACTTCAAAACCCGTCGTGAGAAACACAAAGCTCGCGGTGATCATAGGGGGAGAGATGGTGTCGTGCTGTATGTATATATATATATATATACATGTAAAAAGCGCGCAAACATTAAGAGACGTATATATATATATATTATATAATGGATGTGTGTGTGTGTGTGTTGCACACGCGAAGAGAGCAAAGCGTTTAATATTTTAGCCGTCGGACCCTAATAGACGGGCGCAAAGGGCGTGTGCCGCGTTTGTGCGTCACACTCGTCGCCGCCGCCGTTGTCACATAAAAGAGGTGTAACTGTGTAAAATGGAATTCGTTATTATATACGTCACGGTAGAAGGCACATCACGGCCGGGCAAAAGGCGCTTTCGGTCGATCGTGTTTTGACTAAATGGACAGCCCGGCGACGTTTGATGTGTTTATCTGATATTTTTATACGTGCGCATATAACCGTCGCCCCTTATTCCGTCGCTCGCAAAACCAACCGCCTCCAACGCCACTCGGCCCGCGGGTCCCGTCGCGACGACTCCCCGCGAGCGCTATATGCACGGGTCAGGACGAAATGATTATAATAATAAATCCCAAATCGGATTATATATGATATATATATATATATATATATATAATATATATATGTGTGTGTGTAGATGCGGCGCGTATATAAAATATAATAATAATAATAATAATATGAATGGGCGAATCGCTCTGTATAATATATTATATTATATGAAGAGTGATGCGGTGCAGCTAAACCGAAAAAACAACATCCACGACGGCGCGTGCGGTCGGTCTCTCCATCGTTTTGTGTCGACACCGACGGCGACGATTGTTATCAAAACGAATTATAACGCCGCCGAAAACCGAAAATCGAAATAATAATAATATTATTGCCACGCGGTGACGGAGTTTTTCTCCGACGACTCGATTATAATATGATGTTATGTGTATTGCAGCGTAATCCTCTTTCAGCCCCCCCCCCACACCGTCCTATATATTATAATACATAGACGAGTGGTGGGACCTTATACAAATTTAGAGCGGCTCGCGCCAGGATTAAATTTTGTACGATCGAAAATCCTGCAAAGTTCGAGCAAAACATTTGTGTCATTCGTTTGAGATTCTCCTATAAAAAATAATATCCGGTCTCGTTTTATCAATATTCTCCACTAATATAATTCAACGAGCTATTATGTTTTTAATCATCATCGTTTTAAAAATGTATTGACTATCATATTAGTAGGTATTTTATAGAATAGTTTCTTCAATCACAAGCCAACCAAGCGTGCATCCATATTTATTGAGCTTATTGTAAAAATATTTCATACAGATCGCACGAATAAAAAAAATAAAAAAAAACGTGATCAACTGATTTTCAAAAATTATACTTGTTTCTATTGCGTGGACACGTTTTTCTCAAAATCATTTTACACGGTACCTTACGTCGCGTTTTTGCTTACGGTGGCAGTACATAATTGCCTAGAAAAATTTTAACATCATATTAATTCTGTTCTATAACTTCGCCGTTGCCATACATTATATTAATGTTGTCGTCGTTGCTGCAGTATCGGTACAAACAGAACAATATTCCACTCCGCGAGTATCTGTATAATAATAATAATAATAATATTATATATGTACAAATGCATTGTACACAGTCACATATATATATATATATATAAATATATAATATTATTATTGTATTATCGTGCTCGAAATCGACCCCTTAAAAAGGAGCTGGCGATCGTCTCCTCTGCCTCAGCCGCCGCAATCAACGTTGTAATATACAAACCGTGTATATACGACGTCAACTCTTTAATACAGTGTTTGATTTACGAGGGGATAACGATCCGGTCACATTGTTCTATGTACGTATATGATGATATTACATAATGCATATATATATATATAGCCGAGCACAACCGTGAGTATATATATATATGCGGCCATATATACCGAGAACAAATTGTAACATGTGGTGCGTGCGTGCGTGCGTGCGTGCGTGCGTGCGTGCGTGTGTGTGTGTGTGTGTGTGTGTGGCCGTACTTATAGTACGTTAGGAGATCCGACGTATGGAAAACGAGCAGCGTTACGAGATCCGTTTTCGTTGTGAGATCCGAATGGGTGGATCTCGCAACGTTTGTACCATATATTGGTATAATATGTGTCCTTGAACGATTTCCAGCGAAAAACAACAGGATCTCGCAAAGACCTATTTTTATAAATGTTGTGTGTTCTCCCGTGTATATTTTATTATGTACAATTGTATTTTGTCTATGTTCGCGTTTCATGTAGTAGATGTTGTGAGCTCCGTAACGTTTAATGAGAACGGCAACATTGCACTGTGTGTCCATAGTGCAGTATATGCACTTTACGAGATCCCATTTAATATATTTTATAATTTGTATAGTTTAGATAATTATTTTATGTATGATCTGCGAGCAGCAGTGTCAGAGTGCAATGTTTGTCACTGCACATTCGATAACTAGCTACGCGTGACGGGCCGTGTCTATTTACGTTACGAGTATAATATATAAATAGCAACATAATAATAATCATTACTTGTTATGATTTTTCTGGAATTATTTTAGAATAATAAATAAAATAACAATAATATTATAAGTGGACATAATAGTTATACATTATTGTGCTTGTAATTTGCAATAATTTGTATTATGCATTTATCAGTAGTTATAAGTTATAACTTATTACTTATCATTTATATTATAGTATACCTACCTACCTATAATATATTGACAAATGTATTGTATAATATAAACTATAGTTACACTTGTTATTATGCATAGTAGAATATACTTATGTATTTATATTATAAGTACTAGCTGAACCCATGCATTTTGTAGCCCGTTGAAAATCCTACCTATTACTCAAACTATGTGTTAAATTCGTTACCTATGATTATGCTACCTATGTAGCAGTATGTTTTTATACTTATAGATGATAACGGTCTTGATTCATTACGATATCGATGGACTGGTATGTTATCGTTTCGCCTAGAATTTCGTTTAAAATGGTAATATTGATTGAATTTACATTTTAAATCATAGTTTTTGGCTGCCAATATGGCCCATGCATTGAGTCACTGACGATTACTGTACGTTTGTGGTAGATTTGTGTCAATTAACTCATTGGTCGTCGATTGGAAACAAATAATAAAAAAAGCGGGTAAGTGGATGTCGCTCTGCTGTACATTAGGGGGTGGGATGAACCTCTGACTAGGGTAGGTTAAATTTGAAAGCAATGATAGGTATCATTGTATACGAAAAGCGAATCTGAACGGAGATGATTTGTCAGTGTAGGATATATTATATTTAAATATTGTCATATACTTATTCTATTTTGAAACAAATATTTTATTTTTCAATTAGGACGCATTTTAAAATAAGACATTTTTTATTTTATTAAAAATTTAATTTAATTAAAAATAAAAAATAAATAAAAAATAAAAATTTAATTTGGTGATCAATTTTTCCAAAAACATTGCATGTAGTTATCTTAATTCATAATACCTTATATTGTGATAGATATACAATATACATATACCTGATTTGAGGATAAATCGTTATTGTTACGCGATTTCATAAAAATTTAAAACTCAAACGCTCAAAACATTTTTCCTATAATGACGCTTCAAATTTTCTGTATAGCTATTTGAAGCAAAACTTATGGAAAACTTAGTGTTGAATTTTTTAACCTTAGATATAAATACAAACAATTTTTTGAATTTTGAACTACAAAATAATTTGCAAATATTCATGGTTTTGACGAATTTTTGTCAATATTTGAACTTCAAACGCTTATAAAAAAAAGTTGTGCCTTAGTATTCTTATAATTTTTTAATCACTATAAGAATAACTTATAAGGAATTTCGTATTAAATTTTCAAGTATTTTGATAAGGCCGAAAAAATTTTATCGACACTTCAAAAAAAAATTTTCAGAAAAATTGAAAATTTCAGTTGTTTATAAATATCTAAAAAAAAGTCAAAATATTTCGAAAATTAAATCATGTTAAGAAAATTCCAATCAAAATAACTGGTAAAATTTTCAATTATCTACGACTTATACTTTTTGAATAATATTAAATATTTAAAATCTTTTCAGGATAAATCGTTATCGTTACGCTATTTCGTAAAAATTTAAAATTCAAACGCACCTCAAATTTTTCCTACAATGACGCTTCGAGATTTCTCTATAGCTACTTGAAAGAAAACTTACGGAAAACTTAGTGTTGTATTTTTAATACTTAGTTATAAACACAAAAAAGCGGGTAAGTCGTGTATGTCGCTCTGCTGTACAGTAGGTTACAAGTGGGTTACTGTAATGGATGGAATTAAATTTGAATCAATGATATTATATCATTGTATACAAAAAACGATTCTGAGCGAAGACGGTTTATCTGTCTAGGATATATTATAGATTATTAAAAATTTTCAAATCTTAGATTTAAAAAGAAAAATCTTTATGAATTTCTAGTTTGAAATAATTTGCGAATTTTCGTGATTTTTACATATGTTGTCAAAATTCAAACTTTGAATGCTCGTAAAAAAAAAATTGTGACTACGCATTTATTTTATTTTTCAATTTTTATTGTAAAAATATATTATGAGCCTTGTATTAAATTTTCAAATCTTAGATATAAAAAGAAAATTTTTTATGAATTTCTAGCTTAAAATAATTTCTGTATTTTCGTGATTTTTACATAATACCTATATTGTCAAAACTCAAACTTTGAATGCTTAAAAAAAAAATTGTGACTATGTATTCCTTTTATTTTGCAACTGCTATTGTAAAAATATGTTAGGGGCCTTGTATTAAATTTTCAAATCTTAAATTAAAAAGGAAAACTTTTATGAATTTCTATCTAAGATAATTTGAACATTGCCGTAATTTTTACGTATTTAGTCAAAATTTGAACTTTAAATGCTTATAAAAAAAAATTGTGACTATATATTTCTTTTATTTTTCAATTGCTATTGTAAAAATATATAATGAGCCTTGTATTAAATTTTCAAATCTTAGATATAAAAGGAAATTTTTTTATGAATTTCTAGCATAAAATAATTTACGAATTTTCGTGATTTTCGTGATTTTTACATAATATGTTGTAAAAGTTCAAACTTTGAATGCTTATAAAAAAAAATTGTGACTATGTATTTCTTTTATTTTTCAACTTCTATTGTACAAATATGTTAGGAGCCTTGTATTAAATTTTCAAATCTTAGAATTAAAAAGAAAAACTTTTATGAATTTCTATCTAAGATAATTTGAACATTGCCGTAATTTTTACGTATTTAGTCAAAATTTGAACTTTAAATGCTTATAAAAAAAATCGTGCCTACGAATTTTTAATATTTTTTAAATTCTATTGTTACAATGTGTTAGAAGCCTTGTATTAAATTTTCAAGCTATTCTACCGAACAAATAAATTTTTATCGACATTTATAGAAAAAAAAACTAAAAAAGTTGAAAAATTAAAATGTCAGTAAACAGCTCAAAACAAATCTAAATATTTTGAAAATTTTATCAAATATATAAAACGCCTAGATAAACATTCAGTCAAAATTTCAAGTATCTGCGGTAATTTGTTTTAGAGTTACACCAAAATAAGGAAATCGCTAAAAGTGAAAATCCAATGTTGTAAAAATTTAAATTTCAAATGCTCATAAAAATTTAATTTGAATTTCCGGTGTAATTTTTATTTGTGATAAAGATTGAAAAACTTGTAAGGAATCTTGTATTACATTTTTAAATCTTAGATTTAAAAAGAAAATTTTTTATGAATTTCTACCTTAAAATAATTTGTGAATTTTCGTGATTTTTACGTATTTTGTCAAAATTCAAACTTTGAATGCTTATAAAAAAAAATGTGACTATGAATTTCTTTTATTTTTCAACTGCTATCGTAACAATATGTTAAGAGCCTTGTATTAAATTTTCAAGCTTTTCTGCCTAACAAATAAATTTTAATCGATATTAATTTAAAAAAAACTAATAATGATCGAAAATTTGAAATGCCTATGAATAGTTCAAATTAAGTCGAAATTTTTTGAAAATTGCATGGTGGATAGAATATACTTATATAAACATTAGGTGAAAATTTCATGTATCTATGGTCATTTGTTTTAAAGTTACATCAAAAACCAAAATCGATTTTGTCGAAAACTGGTTTTGCGTAAAAATTCCCGTTTTTCTGTCACTTTTTTTTGTATTTCTCGATTTTTTTCATAACTGTTGGAAAATGTTTACTTTTGACCTCTATAATGCACCAAGGATATTCACTTTTCCTTCGGAAACCACCCCCAAAGTTTGAAATTGAAGCATTATTTCGATTAGTTATGCTGTAAATAATAATAACAAATTCAGGGATATTAATTAATAATTACTTTTGCACTAATTATTATTATTATTGAAACCAATAGCAACTAATTGTGATTACAGTAACTAAAAGCAGTTGTCTATAAACAAAAATGTTCATCGTAAATTTCAAAATTTCCGTTGGAGCACCTCCAGGCGTTGGACCTACCACTTTTTAACTTAGCGTATCTTCTGCCCATAGGTCTAATCATTGATTATAAATACATAAATATTTATAATCAATGGTCTGATATATCTCTGTACCAAATGTTATCACAATCGGTCCAGCCGTTTAGGAATGCATAAAAGACAGATGGACAGAAATCCATTTTTATATTTATTGAAGAAGATAATTTACTACTTACTACTTATAAGGCTTCTCTGTATAAACTATTATTTGTCAATTAGAATTGATAATATAGATATTATTTCTATCAGTTCTACGAATTTTTAGTTATGCTCATTATTATTTTATTTTTTAATACATATTTTCATTTTTATTATCTGATCGTTTACTATTTAGGTATCGAAATATTTTTTAGTAGAAGATTTTAACATATGCATTGTATTATATACCAAATGGTACAAGCCGACTATATTTTTTTTATTAAGTTTAAAAGGATACTGTTTCCTAGAACTATACTCATCCCTCTATCCTAAGAAAAAGAAATCATAACTAATTACGCTACCTACTTGAGACTTGATACTGTATTTGTTCATTATTGAACTTTTAATTGTTTTAACTTGTATTACCTACATAGTAACATGGAAAATTAAACTAACATGGTACATATAACGATACACAGCTTAAACTATAAAATATGCGCAGCATAAATCGTAACAAAAAGTTAAGATTTGATATATGTAGTGGTACAGAAATTATATTATGTGCGAATTTACGTATTTTACCCTGTTCCATAATAATCTCTACAAAAATTATTATTTTTTTAAGAAAATATGAATAGTACAATTAAATTTAAAATATTATATTTAAGATACTAAAAAAAAAAAAATAATGTAATCAATGTAACGTTTACGACTACTGGCCATTGTCGCCGATGTCTTTTGATCAATAAAAAAAAAAGCGGGTAAGTCGTGGATGTTGCTCTGCTGTACAGTAGGTTACAAGTGGGTTATTGTAATGGATGGAATTAAATTTGAATCCAATGATATTATATCATTGTATACGAAAAACGATTCTGAGCGAAGACAGTTTATCTGCCTAGGATATATTATAGATTATTAATAATTTTCAAATCTTAGATTTAAAAAGAAAATATTTTATGAATTTCTAGCTTAAAATAATTTGCGAATTTTCGTGATTTTTACGTATGTTGTCAAAATTAAAATTTGAATGCTTGTAAAAAAAATGTTGACTATGCATTTCTTTTATTTTTCAACTGCTATTGTAAGAATATGTTAAGATCCTTGTATTAAATTTTCAAGCATTTCTACCTAACAAATAAATTTTTATCGATATTAATTTAAAAAAAAACTAATAATGATCGAAAATTGCAAATACCCATGAATAGTTCAACTTAAGTTGAAAAGTAATAAACCGACAGTAATTATACTTACTTGTATTGTTTTTAATTTTTTACTAATTATTTTAAAGAGAAACAAAAATATTATAAAAAGTGTTTTTTATATTATTTTTATTTTTATGTTTAAAGCTATTTTTTGTTTTTTGTTTTACTGAATATATTGTTAATAAAACGATATACATTATTAATTATATAATTAGTTAATACATTATACAATTAATAATATTAATACATTATTAATTGTTAAATTATCATGATACAAAAATAAACATAAAAATCTGTCAATTGTAATTTTAGCCAGCAGTTCACTCCTCAGATAAAAAATCAATTACACTCATTTATTTAACTAATATCAATCAACTTATTTTATGTCTTTTTATGTATAAGTATAAATTGCAATATTAATTAATATGTAAGTCCCTAATATATCATTATTTTATCTTATCTTATTTTCGTTTGAATATTACCTAAAGTTCTTATAAAATATATTAAATTAAACAAGAAAACGCCTAAATACATTAAAAATAAAAATTCTTAATTTATTTATTAATATAAAGAATCATATTTATCTTAGCTGAGAAATGAATTTGAAGGTAAGTAGTTTTATACTGAAGTGTTAGATAGGTATGTTCCAACACTAAAAATCACGAAAGGTCAAAATAGTTATATGTCGTACGTCGCATTACTACATGATGTAGTAAATTGCTTTAAATTGTTATCTCGATATTAAACCTAAAAGACGTTATCAAAGATTGAGCTATAAGAGCAAATTACAGTACAGGTAAGTAGAAAATAATATTTCTGTCAATACGGTCACGGAAAACCGATTCAACGTTATTGTTACGGCGACGATCGGTAGCCGTGGATTCGGCTTAGAACAGTTAAAACAGTACATAGGTCAGGGTACTAGTACCGTATACAAGTATGAATTCATAAGACGGCAACATTGCATGGATCTCATAAAGTTGATACTTTAAAATAATACACAATTTAGGATCTCGTATGGTGGTGTAGATATAGTGACTAAGCTTAATACACACTGGATCTCACAACGTCTACTATACTATAATTTTAACACGAGTATGTTGGTGTATATAATGAGTATATTATATCCAAATATATTTTTAAAATTTTATATTCTGATCCCGTTTAAAAATACTTATTTAAAGTCATGGATCTCACAACGTCGACTTTTCCAAGTGGATCTCGTAGAGTATTATAAGCCCGTATGTGTGTGTGTGTGTGTGTGTGTGTGTGTGTGTGTGTGTGTGTGTGTGTGTGTGTGTGTGTGTGTGTGTGTGTGTGTGTGTGTGTGTGTGTGTGTGTGTGTGTGTGTGTGTGTGTGTGTGTGTGTGTGTGTGTGTGTGTGTGTGTGTGTGTGTGTGTGTGTGTGTGTGTGTGTGTGTGTGTGTGTGTGTGTGTGTGTGTGTGTGTGTGTGTGTGTGTGTGTGTGTGTGTGTGTGTGTGTGTGTGTGTGTGTGTGTGTGTGTGTGTGTGTGTGTGTGTGTGTGTGTGTGTGTGTGTGTGTGTGTGTACGATGTATGATATTTTATTCCGATTTAAATCTCGAGTGCATACGATACACTATACAAGCATAATATCATACGTATAATAATAATAATAATAATCTAACTGTTGAAGGCTACCTACGGACCAGTATAATAATGTGTGTGCATAGGTAATATATAGGTTGGTAGGTATAAATTTAAATTAAAATTGTATCGGAAAATAAAAATTCCGGTAACATTAATGGTCGGACAGCGCACGAACGACGTTGATTGATTTCTAGACCGAATTAGTTTAGTACATTATAGTATTATACGATCTTATTCGGATTATAACTACTTCTGTTTCATCATACAACATAAATATCATATAAAAATAAAAATAACGATATAATCTATACTACACCCAATATATATATATATATATATTATATTGTGTGATCACGATTTCTGGTAACACACCGAACGTTTCGGCCGGATGACCTTGTAACCAAATGAAATGTTGCAAATTTGAGGAACCTATAAGAGGCATTATATATTTATTATACTAAGATACATACGTTTTGTGAATTTTTAATACTTTCAGCGAGCGCGTGCGCAATACAAAATGCAACAGCGATTTCTAGCATACGATTTGGATTAACCCAAGTAAATTTGTCACTTGGTCCCCGCGAATTCAAAATGGGCTGAATTACACATCGACATCGTTCAAAAAAAAAAACTTCGTTTAATTCACAAATATAATTAACAACAACACACAATATACTGATAATAATATTGGCAATAATTTGAGTTTTCGCAGAATTTGTTCGCATTCATCTCAAAGACATTCTAAACGGCCATCATATAATATATGATTGTTGTAGGTGTGTTAACAGTTTTAAGCGTATAATAAACATGCCATAGATAATATACCGGTAAAAAAAAAAAAAAAAAAACATTATATTATCATATTTAATAGGTCGCTTCAAACAGTTCAAATGTATCATGTGATTTGCATTTGGACAGGCGTCGGCAATATCACTCAAAAATTACACAGCACAAGACTTTGTACTGCCGTCCAATGCAATGTGTCGTTTTTACTCAATTCGCTCAACGTTTCCATACAGATGATTTGTAACTCTGAGCTTATTACGTTGGAGATAAACACGATGGTAAAAATACTTAAACATAAAATTATATTATATATTATAAATAGGGTCCGGATTTAAATGCAATTTAAAACCATATAATTATGCTCTATAAAATAGCCAAGAATGTCCTTGAAAAATGCATTTTACCTCAAAAATTACCTTAAAAATTTCATTTATGTTATTTATATACAATTTGGTAAGTATTTCGATTTGGAATTTATTATTAAAATATACTGATTATTTTATTAAAAAAACTAAAAATAAAAATCGGAAAAATTTACTTGACGCTGCTACATAATATGATATTGAAACGCATACGTTTTGGAGCATTATTATTCATTCTAAACATAGATTCCAAATACATATATCAATAAATACGCTAAATTTGTATAGTACATTGAACAAATATGCAATAAAAATTACCCATTAATACTAAAAATGATCTGATTATAAAAAAATACCAAAAAATGCAAAATAAAATGTATAGCTTTTAAACAGCTATATAGTTACATGAAACGAATTATGTGTTTGGAAATCATTGTCTATGATCAAGCAAAAAAATATGCACTTTGCAATGAAATCCGAATAATCAGATGCCTAATAATTATGAGTATGCTCAATCAATCGTCACTCTAATTCTCTAACGCATTGGCGATATAGGTATTTCACTACCGTGTCGACGTTATTGCATATTTTTATTATTATTATTATTATTACTGATGCGAGAATAACATATTATTGTGCATTATGGTTTCGAGCCAATTTCGAGTGGATGGTGTGATTATTATACCGTGGTAACCGAACTGTTTGCCGATGAAACGATACGATAATGATAATAATATTACAATATGGGATTTCGATCACGCTTCCGTGTGAAATTGAATCGAAAGACCGACGTAAAAGGGCCGCGTCAAACCAGCAGCATACTGCACTTTTGGTCGGGATCTATATAGGTATATTATACCTCTCATCGGAACAACATTCTGAAATTAGCTTTTCTTGTTTCCCGTAAAATGTGCGTTTTTTTTTTCCACTAAAACACGGCGACCATTAATCTGGCGGCTGTCATTTGAACGACTGTATTATTATACGTACGTCGTATTTTTTTTACTTCACAGAACAGCTAACTGAGCTAACACTACGTTATCATTCGTCGTTGTTATTATTTTAGTCCGTATACAATCATATCAAGTGTTGTGCGTTGTAAATGTATATAATATATATATATATATATATATATATAGTGTGACCAGACGTCCCCCATTTCGGGGTCATCCATCCCAAACGGGATCGTCCCGTTTTTCAGAGTTGCGTCCCGCATATCTAAATGTCCCACTTTAGTCCCGCATTTATGAAAATTGAAGTGGTACATCATGATTCTACACACTATAAAGGACGTTGTATCAGACTTGCGATCATGAATTGATAATAATAAAAAAAATTGTATCTAAGGATAAGTATTCAAACTGTAATTGTGATTGTAAATTAAAATTTGTTTAAGTAAAAACTTTAACATTTTAAAATATGCGTAGTATCTAATGTTTGTCTGATTTGTTTATCAATAAAAAATAATTTTAAATAAAATGAAATGTAATGTATTTGCTATTATTATGTATTTACATTTTTTACGTACCTCTTTTTTTAAAGTGTCCCCCTTTAGGATAAAATAATTATGGTCACACTATAATAATATATATATATATTGTATTGTGTTGGTTGATCACCGAAAAAACTGACGTCAAAACGCAGTATAGGATTTTTAAACCATCAAAAACCGAAACAAAAGTCTGAAGGTTTTAAAATTGTGATGAAAACTAAAAACGACGCAATTCGCCACGTTCCGTATACTTAGTTTGTTACATAACATTATTACATATTGTCAAATGAAAAACTTATTGAATTATGTTGGACGTCATACTGCACGCAGATACGGTAATATACTAAATAAGAATAGGTATAATAAGACATAATCATTACTTCACGTGTTGTTCTCTCGTCCAGAATTCATTATTATGCTACTACCTATTATACTCATTTCTAATTCCATCGAAAATATCTATAGTCAAATGGTTTTTTTATAATTGTAATACTATATATTACTACAATAGAAACTTGTCCGCTATAATTTAGATTTATAATAACGAGGCCCTTTAGGAATTAAATACACGATGTGTAGCTATATATATATATAAATTAAATAAACGTATGAAATAAATATACGAAAAAAAAAATGTTTATAAATCACATGCGTATGTGTACAGCAAAAAATTCCTGCACGCGCAGACATTCGCCTGGTCGCCTCGTTCTCACTTCGTTTTCGTTTCTCACTCACTCGCTCGCTCGTTCGCTCGTTCACTCGTTCTCATTCACTCTCCAAGGATAAAAATGTCGATTACAAAAGATCGTAAATCAAACGATCGACGGACGATCGACGTGGACGGACGAACGAGACTGGTCCTGGTTTATTAATGGACCCCCCCCCCTCGCCTCCCGCCCTGGCCCGACGACCTCTTTATTCTCCTACTGTGTACGCGCGGCCACTTGGCGATTTTACCGAAGTGGGGACACACGCACACACACAATGACTACTTTTTTTCTCTCTTATAATAACCAATAGGTATTTTTTTTTTATTTTTTTTTACAATGTAAGGAATTCGTATCTATATATATATTATATATACCTACCTAACCAATACGTCTTCGGGTACCTACATAAAAAGCTAATAAGGATTTTCGACTTCTTCAGCATAACACATTAATCGTTCTGCCCTCCCAATACTACATATTATACTGCATTGATCTTCAGACCTTTAATGGTCCGATTTTTTATATATATATATATATATATATATATTATATGCACACAAAAAACGTCGTAAACGAATTTATGCCAATTATAAATTATATCGGAACAAGACAAAAAAAAAATTGCATATATATACCTATATATGTATATAAATATTTAAGCAACTGCGTGTAGGTACTAGCTATATATAATACATGCCTATACACGAATTGACTGACCATAAATCTATATAGACTTACCGCATGCGCTCAGAAGAAATGATTGATTTGGGTCAACATTTTTCATCTGAAAATATAATTTAATTTAGTCAAACAAACAAACCGACATACGATCTATGGATGATTATAAATTATAATATTAGCAATTCCGTACGGTATATATTTAATGTATATAAATGTAACACATATTGTCAAAATAATAATTCATCATTATAATATAATATTATTATGCACGTTTTATTTCAACAGTAGTTGCTATTCGCGGACTGCGGTGATGAGTTAGCTAAGTATTTTTTCAAGTTTGAAATAATAAAATATACTTTTCTCTGCGCATAAAAACAATATACGCGAGAAATACATCAAATGTTAAAAGTAAAATACGCCGCGCGCGTCAAGTCCACTTCTCAAACATTTTTTTTTCTTTTTTCCTAAAGCTTAGAAGACGTCCAACCGCGTATAATATAAGCCACGAATCGTATATAATAATACTGCACATCTCTCTCTCTCTATATATATATATATACGTAAAAGCAGCTTTAAAGTGCCCAGAGGTATACCTGCTCGGAACAAAAAACTGCTGAATGTTCCCTTTAGAGGTTTTTTTTTTGTCGTGTAGAGGACATAAAATGTACACACATATATATAGATCAACGTATTCAATATTTCTCTGCGACACTCACAGCACGATTATATGAAAAAGTCTGCGCCAAAAGGCCCTGCCCGCTACATAACCACCCACGGGTTTTGACCCTCCTCTCTGTCGTTTGCGCACGACTTGTATATTCCTGTCGCAGGCTTTGCGGAATAGCCTCAGGAACACTATATACATCCATTCAACACCCTTTTCACATTATATTTATCCTTCTCCTGCCGCGGCTGTCCGTCCCTCTCCTTTTGCAGGTTCGATTAAGTGTGCCCCGAAGGCTCCGAACCAATCAAACAGCGTGCGTTCAAAATTACACACCCAATCGTCGTATTATATATATATATATATATATAGAGAGAGAGAGAGAGAGAATCAATTTGTAAGGGCTTAATACGTCCCTTGTGTGTTTTTATTGGACCGAATTATATATTTCTTGAACGAGCGTATTGTACTAATTTGTAATAAAAAAAAAAAAATCTAAAGCAATTAACTTCTCGTTCAGATCCGAGCTAATAATTCATTTCTATTATTATCCTATTATTACTCGTATAAAGCAAACAGTCAATACCTCCTATCGATCAATGCATCGAACGATCGTACCTTATTATACATTATAATATTATTATCATCGAGTATGTGTGTGAACAGAAATATCAGTAAGTCGTACGTCGTACGTTTTATGTATAGGTTTTACCTATACGTAAATTCTTATGCATTTTTATTTAGTCACGCCCAATAGACAGGGTGTAATCATTGGACAGTAATAATCAATATAATCAACAATAATTTCATGAACACAATTATTATGAAATTTGACCGGCCGATAATAATAACAACCCCTACGCATTCGATAGTTAATATGTCAAGAATTAACTAGGTATACATGACACGCGGATAGATTTTTTTCTAAAATATTATCAATTTCGTATTAACATGAACGTCGGGCATACCAATAATACATGTAGTCCTATTAATTAGTGTTGAAGAAACGTAATATTGATGAATTGACTAAAAACAAAAATTCAATTTCGTGCCACGATTTAGGGAAGTAATTTCAATTTTTGGAAAAGTAACCAAAATGGAGGGAAGGAAACCATTTTCAGCGGGTCAATTTATATTGTAGAAAGGAGCTATAACAAAGAAAGTTTTTTTTGGTAGGTTCAAAAAAATTTAAAGATTTAAACTGTCCATGTTACTTTAATACTTTTGTATATTATCATGAATATTGTATACCTGATAATGCTAAGTTAGTACTTAAATTTAAATATTTATAGACACTAAGAACATAGTATTTATTTTTTCAAAATTCTGAGCCCCAATAGGAGAGCTCGTGTGGGAGCCTAAGAGTTCTATAAATTACATTATAAGTTGGTGAATATTATATACACACAACTTTATTAATATAAATATATAAGTATAAATATTGCGGACTGCTCACCCTGTGAGTTGCCTTACGATACGGTTTACTGTTCAATACAATATTGTACATAGCTTATAGGGTTTAAAATGTATATGGATATAAATAAAATAAAATAAAGATAATAATTAAATTAGTAGTAGAAAAAAAAAAGGAAATGTATAATGTAAAACAAATCCCGAAATCCCGAAATCACACGTAAAAATATTTATTATAAACCAAATATGAAAAATTATGTTTCATTTAAATAATTTGATATTGCATTAACAAATATAATATCACATAGCCATAGTTGCCGATACTATAAAGAACAATTGAAAAGAAAAATATTGCTTCTTCAGAAAAATTATTGATAGGCCAAAATACAATGTTTATACATTTTTAGGTACATATATGATATATATATACAGGGTGATTTTTTTTATCAAAGAACACTCATTTTTTAAAAAAGTATTTACTTTTTTCAAAATATTTTTTACATGGTTTCAAGTTGTTAAAAAACCAACGTTTTTATTAATAAATTATATTTTTAAATATTTGTTATCCTTATATTTTTTTTAAGTTTTTTACTTTTTTGAATGACAACATAGAGTTTTAATTTCATATTCCAAAGCAAAATATTTTTAAAAGTATTTTGATTCAAAAAAAATCGAATTTAGGACGAGTAGTTTATGAGTTATAAGTATTTAAAGTTTAGATTGGCAGAGTGGAGTGGTACGGGGTCACCCCGCAAAATGTTTGTCCACTACTCCGCTTGTCTAAACTTTAAAGTTTAAATACTTATAAATCATAAACTACTCGTCCTAAATTCGATTTTTATGAATCAAAATTCTTAGAAAAATATTCTGCTTTGGAATATGAAATTAAAACTTTATGTTGTCATTCAAAAAAATAAAAAACTTAAAATATGATAAGGATAAAAAATATTTAAAAATATAATTTTTTAACAACTTGAAACTATGTAAAAAAATATTTTGAAAAAAGTCAATACTTTTTGAAATAATGAGTGTTGTTTGATAAAATAATTACTCCGTATATATATATTTGTATGTATTGCACATAATATATATAAGCATACCCTACAATACCTCAATAAATAACTCGCCTGCAGGTGTAATTGTTTTTGGTTTTAAAATAAAACGTTATACTACCCATATTTTGTTATTTATATCTTTTTTTTTTTAAATTCACAGGTTTTAATATTTGTTTTCCGATTCTCTCCCACACAAAAGTCATACATACACAATGATGAATCAAACACCATATTATTATTAACAAATTCACCGCCGTTCAACTACATAATCCTACTGCAGAAACATATTATTATACACACAAATAAGTACCTATTATATAAGTACGTCCAATTACACATAAGTGTAGCTACTGTATATCATATTTTTATAATTATTACTGTACGGACGATGATGAGTATACTACGTAGGTGCCTGCAATGGCGTGTCCAGCACAAAATAATTGGGCAGGCACGTTTTTTTTTTTTTTTTCTGTAATGTGTTCATAACTATATTAGGGACGATATTTTGTACCATCACATGGAACATGCGCGTTGTGAATTTTCGGGTTTTCGGTTATCATTTTTGTAACATATGGTTTATTTTTTTATTTCGATCGCATCAAAAGAGCAGACAATTTTGTACAAACAATATCATCGATTAAATAATCCGAATAAAACACTAGGAAGTATATAACTTCAGTCTTGATTACGATATTCTTTATAGAATTTTAAGAAAAAATAACTTGAAAATCAACAAAATTATTGAATAAAAATAAAAACTGATATTAATTTATGGAGTAAATAGGACGTTCAGGGTCGGGCAGGTCCAGGCGGCCTATAGTCTGCCTACCCTGCAAACAGTGCAAAAACGCCATGAACGCTACGATATATATGCTCGTATATTACGTTTACGTGTACCTATGCATAGGCGCCCGCAGAGGGGGGAAAGCGCTGGGGCATTTGCCCCCCCCTGTCTTTTTCAAAATATTTTTTTAAATTGAATATTTTAAGATAAATTACTATATACTAAACAACAAATTTAAAGTATAAAATAAGTTGTAATATAATAAAATATAATAAAATATAATATATTGTATACGAGTATAATAAAATAGGTTATTATTTTAAAACACCTAGTAGTAAAATTATAATATTTATCCTCAAATCCTAACATAGCCCCCCCCCTAGAAAAATTTTTGCGGGCGCCTATGTACTTATGTATCGCCAGGGGCGGATTTAGGTATGTGTTGGCCCCTGGGCGGAATGCATTGTGGGGACCCCTTACACATAAATAAGAAAATATATTTTTTTACATATTAAATAACATTTATTATCATATTTAGTATACTACTATAGTAGTATCAATTTAACTACTTATTTAATAATAAATAATTATAAAAACAATCAATTCAAGTAGGTTAGTATTATATATAACTATAGTATAAGTAATATAATATTAGGTGTGAGTAATTAAATAAAGAATAATAAAAATAATAATGTCAGGTAATATAAATTAAATGCCTGGAAAGGTTAGGTTAGGTTAGTAAGGTTAGTATTTGTACAAACTCATCAATAACGTTTTGAAAATCAAAACCGATCACGGATGGAATAAAAACCAATCTTATATCTAGATTCTTAGACACCGTTCATTGTCAACAAACGCGAATACATCTATTATTGTGGTTTGTAAAATTAAATTTTTTAAATGTCCAAATAATGTTCAATATTATTTAATTACATGATGTGTGTAAATATATGAGTATTTAATATATATAAATAACATTTTTTTGCTGTATCCTAATTTAAATATCATAACGTTGGTGGGGCCCTGTGCAGCAGCCCACTCAGCCATCCCCTAAATCCGGCCCTGTGTATCGCAGTACCTCACATAAATCGTCTAACCATATCTAACCCGTCCAATCACACTCCTCAGCTGCACCGCAGATTTCCGCTTTGGACGCGCTCTGTATAGACATAGTCCAACGGCAGTATAATATATAACAAAAGACCATAACATTATTGTAATATTTTACACGAAACCGACCGAGAATGGAGCCGACCAACCAATATTTCGATCGGTCGACCGCACTGTATATATATTACATAACATATAATACGTTAAAGTATACACACACACACACACACAATGTATATGACATATATATATAGGTATTAGGTGGTACTCGCGAGGAAAATCATTAACCAAACCTGTCCGTCGTATTATCCATCGTTTACGCGTCTGTATAATTAATGGGGCTGTGCAGGATTCTGATATTCGTCAGATGGCCTTATTATTTATCTATATTATATTTAATGCGTTTCGGCCGTCTACATAGGTAACTGTGTGGGCACTGTGTTGGTCATATTATGCTCGTGCCGGTGCTGGTGCTGGAGCTGCTGGTGCTGCTGCTGCTGTTATCCAGTCATATCCATTAAACTGCAGACGGAACACTGACAGGTCGACACCGAGAAATGGTTTTCAAATATATATATATATATGTAGAATATTATAAAGGTAGGTATAACATGGTATATACCGCATCATATCCTAACACATATTATTATTATTATTATTACATATCGGCTGCGCGATAAATCGGTTGCTGCCATTATGATTATAAATAGTTGACCAGCTGTCAGTCCAAATACTACAACACGATGACCCGTCAAAGAATGTGATGTATTATACGTCGACGTTTATCGTGAATGGAGGTACAATTAGCTTCAGGGGTATAGCGATATAATAAATACCTTCACTACAGCATAATAATAGGATACTTCTAATAAGTGTGTGTAAAAAGTTACAAGCAGGAATTTCGCGTTGTTATACGAAAGTATATTGAATTAAAATCCGTTTACTTTAAATTTTTATGGCTTTATATAAGTTACCATTAAATCCGTCGAACGTACATTTTAGTGAACGATACCCAAAAGTCATTTGTTTTTTTTTTTTTTTCATAAATCGAACGTCTACCTCGATATTAATTTGTCATTTAATGAATATTTGTTTAAACTTTAATATATCATATCGATTGATTTAATACTGTGTAGGATGATTTTCTCTCATTATAATATTTCTGAAGTCAAAAAATTAAACGAACGACACATTGAACGCGTTCATTTGAAGGAAAAAAAACGTGAACGTGAACGGATTCATTTTTTTTAGTGAACGTCCCGAACACTAACTGGATATCATTATGACATAAAAATTTAATTAATGTTAAAATATTTTTATATTTTGGTTTACTAAATAGGGATACTAATAATTATTTATGATTAGCGGCGTATATAATTTTATACGATAATAATATTATATACTGTGCTGTTTAAAAAAAAGTATTAAAAAATACGAGTTGACGTTATCATACGGTATTTGGTATGCGATAATATAGTTTAGAATATTATACTATTACCATATTATCATCGTATTTCAAATATTCAATACCACTGAGCAAAAGGTTCGATAATAATATATCAATAATCCCCGGGTGATAGGGGGGGGGGGGGGGGGGGGGGTTTGGAATCGTCATCGTTCGTCGTAAAACCCTACGACAAACGCACGAGAGTATAATATAATAGCGTCACACGCAGTAATAATCTTTTTCTTTTTTTTTTTACCAGCTGGATCAATTTTTACTCAGTCATCATCTATCGTATCATCCGCCGGGACCCGCGGGGCTTATTGTCAACGGATGTCACACACGTATATACATATACGTATACATTTATGTCATCCGAAATAAAATATATATATATATATATGAATTCAAAATAATAAAATGTCGCCTAGTCACTGCAGAAATCCGGTGGCAGCGGAGCAGCGTATTATTACCACAATATTGTTTGCCGAACAACCGCCGCCGCCGTATAGTCTCACCGTGTCGGTCGCGCGCGCGTGTGTGTACATTGTACTGTGTCGTCGTATTGTATTTATTATACTCGTATATATATGTATGGCCCGACCCTCCCACGCATCCACAACAATGACTAGAGACAATTTGACTGTATCGCGAACGGGTGCATATATATATACGTATATACGTATATCGATATTATATTATTATACATTTGTGTGTGGGTCGCAGACAATGCCGTTTGACATTGCCCTCGTTAGCAAATATAGCGGAATAATCCTTATATACACACATATATATATATATATATATATATATTTATATTTGAGCACCATTCCTTTTGTGTGCGACGGAGACGACTATAACCAGAAAAGGAAAAAAAGGGGTTTCTTTTTGTCGTCGAGCGGGTATATATGTTATATTATTGTTACTATATACAACGCAATGGGGCGTATTTATTTAAATGCCACCGAAAAAATCCGCCGCAGCCACCGCTAATGATGATAACGCGTTTTGGAGGAAATCATTAAACTCTCTCTCTCTCCCTCGCTACTATATAATATAGTACTGCCACATATCATATAATATACCAATAACACATAGGTAATATATCTATACGTATATATTATATATATATATTAATTTATAGTATTTACGTACACCAAAAAGTATGTAGTGTGCTTGAATTGTCGTGACATGAACGTTTTCGATTAAAACCTCGGTCGATCCCTCGCCGAATACACTGTTGCTGCTGCAACATATTAATTATATACTATACAATTTATTACGATGATAAAGTATGCGACGAGCGATATAACATTATATTAAAAAAATCATTTTTTCCGAATGACCGATTCGTCGCCTATAGTCAGAACCTCCAAAGCCGAATGAGCATACCTATACATGGAATTCGGTCAGTAGAGTTTATACGGTAGCAAAATTCGAAATTATAAAGAGGTCCTCAAACGAGGATTTTGAGACTAACGGTGTAAATCGTAAATTTTTTCGATGTCTATAAATGGTTGCCACTGGTCAGTGCAGGTATAGTTGCAGGGTATACCAAACACAAATAATGTGTCAAATCGTCACATTTACATGGCCTCGATCGAAGACACTATACCTATATGTATATTATTATTGTCTCGAACCCAAAAATGTAACCTACCTACACTCAAAAACGGTTCGATTGAATTAGACGAAATCGATTTCAAAAATTGTTTTTAGAGATATCAGAATAATGTTCGTAGAGAGTAAAAGTTCTAAATCCAATCTGCGACTTGCGGTTGTCCATCTAGGTCGAATTACTTGACAAAAGCTATGGGTTTACTGGCGCCGATTTGTCCATGAGCTGAAAGGCACTAACACGCTGAAATTGGCCTACTAGAACCTAGACACGTATATATACCTTATTTTTATGGTGTATTTTTATGCACTGCAATGTATAAATATATAATTTGGGATTTGCCTGAAAAAAATAAAACTGCATAAACGAGGAAACTAGTTCAATAGCACGTTGCACGTATTAGGTATATTCGCGTTGGCACAGTGATGCGAATTCATAAATGTTATAAAATATAAGATTAATAACAATAATAAAATAAGTCATAATATTATAAATAATATTGTTTACGTGATGCAGTCGAATTCGTAAGTCGATATCCAAGGTCTTTGTGCATAAACAGGCTTCCAACGAGAAGATTTTATTTGAGCGTGAATTAATAATTCAAACATTCAATTGATTTTTACGTTTGAAACTCATAATATGTCCTCAAAAGGTGGTATAACAATTGGGTTTAATAAAAAATATATATATATATTCAATGGACATCGATATTAACAATATGTGTAAGTTATACCTAATAATACACATACATAATATATAATTACAATTAAATAAATTACTATTATAATATTATTATACGTTATAGCTATAGCATAATATACTTTTATAAAAATGTGTATTAATAAAAAAATGTCCTAAAATTTAAGCACCGAAATGTATTGGTATACTGACTTAAAATATAATTTTATTTCATGTCCTCTCAAAATTGTATAGAATCAAAATAAAATAAATCAATATTATATAATATTATATGAACACCTTTTTGATTTTATGGCACACCACCGTACCCGCATCCACTACATATCTATCAGCTACGGTGATTATCAGTATAATATCAGTTTTGATTTTGGCTTGAAAACACACCAGTGGCGTAATTACGGGGGGGGGGGGGGATTTGGGTGTCGAATCCCCCCCCCCATGACCTTTTTTTTTTAAGACTGGTTAACTACATTCAGCTATGTACTTCTTTATCTAATATTATTATTATTATTATTTTATATATATATTGAAATCAAATACCTCGGTGAATTAATATTATTATAAATAGTCTATGTTTTATACTTTATAGAAATAATACAAAAAAAAACAAATCCTTTATGCTAGTTGTACATAAATACTTCGTACTTAGTTCGTTTTAAATGCAGCCACGCAAGTTTATAAGTATCACTATTGCAATATGTTTTGTGTATGTTTTGAGTTTGTTGATGCATTGTGTAGTGGTACAAAAATAAACCCCGAGAAGTAAAGTATTATTTTATCGTGGATCGACGTCGCTCGACGATTATCAGATTATTTTGTCTCATGTATACATAAATATATTGCTCTGAATTCTGAAAGGTGCTTATAATAAATACTTTTGATTTTTTTATGGGGGGGGGGGTATAGGTAAAATGTTAAAACATTTTATCCCCCCCCCCCCAACAAACATAGCCAAATTACGCCACTGAAACACACTAAATTATATTATTATCCTGCAGCTTTGTTATGGGCGCCTATACTTAAATTTTATTGTTATGTCGTAAAAATAATCAGAATAAGAAAAAAAAAGGCGCGTCATGTAAAATAATTTCGACGTCAGATGTCATTCATTCAATTATATATCATCAGACTTGAGTTAACACACCGTGTCGGTGTATCAGGAATATTAAAAAGTTGGGCACCTACGACCTACTCATCACTAGTCGCGGAGAGTATAATAGTATACTAACAATACGACTTGTATATAATAATGTACGATTATGTGTGCGGCGAGAGAAAAAAACAAATTACTGCGGAACAGTGCCTATATAGGTAATTGAAACGTCTTGCCCGCGATGATTAATACACTTCACAACGTCAACCGAGACCTTTTTTTATTTATTTATTTATTAATAATGACGTTGTCAATTTATTGACAATAAATCCGTGTAGGCGAGCACGACGGTATGTATACAATACAACACAATAATAATATTAGTCTGTAATAGTAGTATAGTACATAATATAATATTATACCGTGAAATTATTAATGATCATCATACGAGATTTTTTGTGGTAGGTCGTATGTCGTGTTTTATTGTTGTATTTGTTATTATTACCTTTTGTAATATTCGGTAACGCGATATCAAACACATTAGCCCTAACATTGCAGTATATATTTTTATAATACACTTAATATAATAATTCTGCGGTAATTTAAAACTCAAATGTTTGCACAGGGCGCGTTCGATGTTATTATTATAAATGCATAAAATGCAGATGATGAAAAATAACGGGTTTTGGTAATTATTTACGAAGACGATTAGTTCGCAAAAATGACAGGCGGTACCTAATTATGTATATCATATAATAATTTTTTTTAAATTTTTTTTTTTATAAGACATTCCTAGCCAACAGTGTAGGATATTATTATCTATATCTAGTGATAGTATTTCGTACAGCAATAAATAACCGATATTTAAGTGCGGATATTGAATCATCGTCATCGCGGTATGTCATCTGCAGAACAATATTATCTAATAATAATTCAAGTCCGTTTCGCTAGATTAAAATAATAGTGCGGATAAGTGATAGGTACCTATTTAAAAATGAAAATGAAAATTCGAATTCATCATACGTCTCATTAAAAGTTTTTATTTTTGCAAACCGATAATATCATTCTAAATCACAACACTATGTAGGTACTAGGTACGCATACAGTGTTATATGCAATACGCGATCCATATTATTATTATTATGTTATTTTACATAATATTATGGTGCACAATTATTACAATATATACGCACACTGACGCACTGTTAAAACGTTCAATCAATCACAGTATACAGAGCGATTCTTTTATCAAACAACACTCATTATTTAAAAAAGTATTTACTTTTTTCAAAATATTTTTACACGGTTTAAAGTTGTTAAAAAATCAACGTTTATATAAAAAATTATATTTTTTATCATTATCGTTTTTTAAGTTTTTTACTTTTTTGAATATTTTTCTAAGTATTTTGATTCATAAAAATCGAATTTAGGGCTAGTAGTTTACGAGTTATAAGTATTTAAAGTTTTGATTGGCAAAATGTTTGTCCACTACTCCGCTTGTCTAAACTTTAAATATACTTATAACAGTTATAACTCATAAACTACTCGTCCTACATTCGATTTTTACGAATCAAAATACTTGGAAAAATATTCTGCTTTGGAATATGAAATTAAAACTCTATGTTGTCATTCAAAAAAGTAAAAAACTTAAAAATGATAAGGATAAAAAATATTTAAAAATATAATTTTTTAATAAAAAAGTTGGTTTTTTAACAACTTGAAACTATGTAAAAAAATATTTTGAAAAAAGTAAATACTTTTTTTAAATAATGAGTGTTGTTTGATAAATCAATCACCCTGTGTTTATATATATATATCATACCTTATATTATGTGTTGATAGTTGTATACATTATGAGTACAACGTTTGTATTTCTTGTAAATGTATTGAGTAAAAAACAACAATAATTAACATAGTATAATAATATACACGATTTACGAAATGTATATTAAAATAATAATATATTCACCCGGTTCGTCTTCTCCGCCGCTCGTATAAGACGTCATAATATATAATGCGGTAATAATAATAATTGCAAGAAAAGTTCGTTAAAAATCAATCTGCGTAATGAAATGCGTGTGTATATATATATATATACATAATATATAATAGGTATAGACGACGAGATCGAATTTGTTTAAAATAATTATAAACGCAATCAGTTATTGCAACAACTATAATAGGTACCTACCTACGACTACGATTATAAGTATGCACATTGTACCTGTATTTTATACACCGATTACGTATAATATGCAAATCGACCATACAATCGATTAAGTCATTTTCGAATTCGTACGCGACCTAACCGCGCAGCAGCTGCGATGTTTATGATCAATAATAATAATTTTTATATTATTGCAGATTCGACCGGTAAATAATGTATAGTAATATAATATTTACACGGCCGTAATGTAACGCTGCGGAAGCTGAGCAAATTTTTTAATCACATTTTTTACGTAGTGCCTCTTATAGACGCGTACGTATATAAAGACGCCGAGAAAATCACTACCAATTATGTGTATTTACTTATTTTTTTTATTGATCGAAAAACAAAACGTAGGTAGGTACTTGAGTTATTATTGAAGATGATATTTTCGATTAACTATTTCCTTTAAGCAAAGCTTGTGTTGGAGATAGACTGACGTTATTAGATTATGATGATAGGTTATTATATGATACAGCGGCGTGGCGAAGGATATTTTTTGGAGCAACCGCCTCTTGTAAAATTCAAGGGTGGGTGGGTGAGTTGGGTAGGTCACCCAGTGATGATGTTGAATAGATAAGTACACTAAGAACACCATGAACAATATATATAGGTATAATTATGAATTACCTACACGTTGATGGAAACTCCATGCCATAGTATTCCAAGTGGTTTGGTCAAGTACAATTTTATTTATTAAGGCACGTAATATAGGCATTATCATTCGAATGGATATTGAAAATCATTAAAATCCCTAAAACTGCTACCTACCTAAAGTCTTAAAGTATAAGTTTATTTAAGTCTGACAGTAAATAATGTTATAATTTATCCATATGACATGTGTAATATTACACTGCAGTATAATATTTTACAATTCTTGCTTACAACTTTTATTTATAATTGGTTTACAATTAAAATTTACTTTTTCGAGCAGAAGAATGTAGTAAAATTAAGGAGGGGAGAGGGGCGATATTATAATCTGTGGATACAATTATTAATAAAATACATCTTATATCCATATATTTTGTACCTATAAAACTTAGATTTAAAGATACAAAGTATATATAGTTTCTAAGTATACGTATGTTATAAATATGAATAAAATACAGTTTAGTGATGTTCTAAGGAAATCGTAAGTACATACGAATAAAAGAAAAAATATAGAATAACGTTATATTCAAAATACACGAATAAATACGACCTAGATTAACTAGATTAAGAGATATTTACACACAGCTTGAAACGTAATAAAATCTGATTTCATCAACTGTACCCAAAATCGCGTATAAAAGAGCCGCATTGACTTGTGACTTTTTTTTGTTTTGATTTTTTATACATAGGTAGGACGCATCATGATAAAAATGTACACTTTTTAGCTGCGATATTTACGCAAACGAAATAACTGATACGCCCGCAGTGGCAGTGGCGACCTCGCGGTATAGGCACCTACACATAACGTATAATATATATTTATTATAAACGGATAAGGACAGTGGCCTCGGTTTGCAGTGGTGACGGGACCGCGGCAGAGTACATTTTATATAAATTCCGATTATGCCCGACGACAGCGAACGATAAACCCTTTTATAGGCACCAAACCGTTTGGGCATTGTTTGCACACTGGCACGCACACGCATGACTTTATCGGTCGCGCGCGACCCTCTCTCATTACGCGTACCGCCGCCGTTTCATATAATATGTGTGCGGGCTTAAAGAGAAATTAATTTTCCTTTCGATACCATTGTTCCCCAGCATCGGCGGCAGGACGAGGTGGCGCGGTGGACCCTCTAAACCCTTCCGTGACGAGCTTTATTGGTATAATAAAAACACGTACACACGCATGCACGTAACCACCCACCCGCCCGCCGACTGGGTCGCCACCGTGACTTTGGTGAGTTTATACACACGCGCGCGCAATATATTCGTGTACGGGAAAACCAAACGAGGAATAAAAAAAAAAAAAAAATGAAAAAAAAACCGAACCGACGACGACGTCGACGACGACAGCGACGGGAATGGGGTGACAGAGTGAATTAAAGTCGTCCCTCTTTCGATCGATATGTGTTTATATATAAATATGTGTGTGTGTGTGCGTGCGCACGCGTTAGGGGACAGTGGTATTCAAATGAGATAATACGGAAATGGATTTAGAGTGAACGAGCGGCGAGTGAGTTGGCGTTCCGGGAGAGAGAGACAGACAGACAGACAGAAAAAGTGCCCTGCTCCACTGTAAGGATTACGTGTGGACTATATGGCGACGGCGACGAGCCTGCAGGATATATGATATATTATTATGTAGGGTTGAGGAGTAGGAGGGGGAGACGCGGTTACTGCTGGTACATATATACCTATATAAACGTAGAAGAGTCTACGAAATAACAAACGGAATAAATCGAGAGAGAGAGAGAGAGAGTGAGTGTGTGTGACGGCGGGGCAGAGGGAGGGAAAGGATACAAAAAAAAAAATGACACCGATTCGATGTGGTTTTCCGATGAACTCTTTGCGTGACCGACGACAGACGCGTATTCGGTCCGTCAACACAATCGGATTATGCATCGCATGCCTGCAGGATAATGAAGAAAGAAGGAGAGTGCAATTATTTACCGGACGCACTAAATAATGTGCATAATACAATGCGTGATGTCATTATGCACGTGCATGTACCTACCTGCAGCAGACGCGTTATATTGTACATCAATAATAATGATAACAATATAATGGACGGCAAAGGCGGCTATGTGCGATGTATATTGTTATTACATTACACGACCATTTTGTTTCCATCTGCAGCAGCTCGTTTGCCCGCGATGTCCGATTTGAGTATACAATAATTAGGGCCCGGATTTAAATGCCCTTAAAAAAGCCATACAGATATGCTCTGAAAAATAGCCAAGAATGCCCTTAAAAATGCCATATATTTTTTTTTATCATTATTATTTAACTCGATATTTTAATTTAGAATTTATGAATAAGTTATTATTATTATTATTACGTTGAACAAACTATTATCATTGCCTAATACGTCACTTAAAAGTTGTTGTGGCTTTTCTTTTCTTTTTTCGTCGATGTTAATGAAGTAATAATATGCTTTTCTCTTGATAGTAGGTATGTGTTGCTGAATGGACATTTTTTTTTTCATCAGCGACTCAAATATTATAAATTGTTCAGAGTAAAATAGTCTCATCTGTTGTAAAGACGTCTCTTCCGAATTCGTTTACGCGCATATACATAGTCACATAAGCGAGATGAAGTAGAAGATTTTATTTTGGACATTATCATCTAACGCTTTTAAAATTACCGACATAAAATGAAAATAATATATAGGTACTTGATACGACCGCGGTGTAACACGAACTGACCAATTATTTGTTCTTCGTCCTAGTACGGGAGACGTTCGACGGTCAATAATTAGGTAATATGCGATAAAAATTTAATCGGTAAATAAAAATTGACAATGTGTATGGAAAAACCCGATTAACCTATTAAACTAAAACAAATAATAAGCAAACAATTATATTTATCTTTGGATAATATTTTTAATAGGCTTAATTGGTATATTAAATTGAATAAATATTCATTATCACCAACAAAATGACCCAGTAATGCTAAGGATGGTCCAAAAATGAAAAAACGTCAAAATATGCAAAATAAAATGTTTAGGTTTAAAACAATCGTTACACGAAACGAATTATGTGCTCGGAAAATGTTGTCAAAGATAGTCAAAAAAATAAAACAATATGCACTTTGTATTGAAATCCGGGCCCTAATAATAATGTGTGATTTGAGTTAATTAAACGTCCAAATCTCCGAACAAAATATAGATGCGTCGAGTGTATAATTAATGAATTATTTTCGATTAAATTATATTTTCCTAAAAGTAAAATTTTTCGGTTCACGCTTGGCATTAGGTATACGTATTAAATAATAACACTATAAATAGTACCTATTTTTACTTTTTTAAATAATATTATGCGTTATACATTTTTTTTCTTCTTCTCCTGCGACGGCGCGGCGTTTGGCTTTTAAGACCTTGTGACATGCGCACTATAACGTGTTATACATATTACATAATTTTATATTTGTTCGTATCCATTATCATAGTAAGTTATAATACAAATTAAATTACGCGCGCCAAACGATTTTAATAATAAATTAACGAACAACTAAAAAAATATGTTATTCAGATTAAATAAAGTCTTAACTGTAACCTTACGCGTATAATAATGCGAGTTAAATATCACATAAAAATGTTTCATTTGCCATTGTGCGTTCGTTTTGCGTCCGAAAAACTATACGTAGGTATTATCATATTGCATTCGATATTTTGTATACTTGGAAGAAAAAAAAATACGGAAATGGCGAATCTCCGTGATCCAAGACAGTTTATCCAACAAATCTTACGTGCGAAGGAGTAGATAATATTATATTAAATTACAATGTACATAAAAATGAACGCTTTAAAAACCAAGTCATAAACGATGCGTGTAGGTGTATGTACACAAATATATATATATACCTGTACATAACATGTATATGTGTATGTGCATATAGGTAAGTAACGGCTATATAGGCGGTAAACTTGTAACGAAATAAAGGTTTTATTATACATCGATGCAGCAGAACACACCTTTAATAAAACTTGAAAAATGGGCTTAACAAGTTTTTTTCCCGTGTTTATGTGTGTGCTGCGCGCAATTCCCAGAAAATATATTCACTCGGAATATGGGGAAATGGGTGTTGAAGTTATGTGGATTTTTTTTTTTATTTATAAGCGTTAAACTTTCAAAGTGCTCTCGACCAAGCTCGTATATCCCTGCACTCCCACACTACTGCAGCACTATATACGTACACGGCTTTAAGTCGTACTAAATTAAACTATACGGGCCCCGAGGGCCAACAGAACATCAATGCCTGAACGGCGCGTCGAGAGTTGTATTATATACAGACAAATTTTCGAACATATATATATATATTAAAATACACCGAAACACGCCATAATACTATTGTTATTATAATTTTCCTTTGTACCCACCCATCCTACACATATTTTTGGGTTATCAAGTTTCCGCGAAACAGAGCTAGGGAGATGGCGCGGCGTCGGAGTGCGGAAGTTCAATTAATTTCCATAATCGAATAGATTATTACGTCCTATTGTGTGTACCTATATAAACGTTTTCACAAGTACAAAAGATATATATATATATACATACATATGGATTATAGATTTGTATTTGACGATAAAGAATATCTTATAAAATGGGTACGATGTGTTGTACTGTACGCGTTTCATACGATTTTCAATTAGGTATTATCGATTTCACTATGGAGAATAAACTTATTTATCATAATATACGACGCGTTTATTTTTATTCACAAAAAAACTCCCAAAACCGAAAAACAGTTACCATATTATAATACCTTACGACTCGGGCCGACTCTCTCTGGCAAACGTCTCGGCTGCAGCGCAGCAGTTACGTGAACGAATTAAAAACCGTTTGTCGCTCGCGCGCAGGTTTGGGGCAACGCTGCGGAGGGGGTGGAAAAATCCGAAGCGCTATACGATAATGATTACCGCGGGGTTACGGTTACTGCAACACTGCTGCAGCGGGCGTCGATTAATCGCATTTCGTGTACAATATTATATATGTCATCACATATATGATTATAAGTATATTATATATATAATATTATATGGCCTGAGGATCGATGGCCCTGCGGGGCGACGACGGCCGAGCTCGGGGTGCGGCTGAACGACACTATATATATATTATATATATAACACGGAGAGAAAATGGCAAATTAATGATAATTGCTTTAGGTGATTGACCAACGTCGTCGTCTGTGTGTCGTCGGTCGACGTAATCGCATATAGTGTACATCACACTGTATATAATACAATATTATATACGACGTAATTTATTCATTTTTTTTTTACTCCCTACACAGCACAGACACGATATATATATATAATATTAGTCGGGGCCAGCTCTTTGTAACGATTCCGGTCGAGGGATGATGGCCTCGGGTTAAACACACCACCCCTGTGGCGGTGGCAGGACACGGCGACGAAATCGAATGAAATAAAAAAATAATAATAATAAAAAACCACCCGGGCCACCCGCCGTCGATCGGCCGCGCGCATTAAAGACACCCTCGCTAATTGTGCAATTTTTGTCAATTTCCCGCGGGCTATATGTATGTATATATTATATGTACCGGGTAGGAGCCGTGGGCACTCGCGGGGAACTGGTGCAGTATATATAGGTACTTACGTTGGAACCGATCGCGATATTCTATATATATTATACAGCTGCAGTGGCAAAGCCATCGTATACATATATATATATATATATATATATGGGACAATGAGACGACGCTGCTCGTCTATATATAGAATACCGACGAATTATTATTTGCAGGTTTTATAACAATATATACTTAAATGACATTTATTTGATTGTAATGATATATATATTAATATACCTTTGTATATGTATATTGTATTATGTATATGGAAATGGAGTTTATTGCAGACTGCAGGACGCTATAAACTCAAACAAAATTGCAGTTGGCACCGAATGTTGCACAGATATTCTTTGAGACTATTATAGGAGAATGTTAGATATTTGATTCGTTTTTCAGCCACTATGTTGGCTGCTATATCGAGTGGTTCACGGATAGACTTCGTTTTGACTCTTGAAAATCGAATATTTCGTTTTGTTTATTTTGCCTATGGGGTGACCATCATTAGTTATAGAAAACAATTTTTGTTTTAAGTTTTTTATTGATTGTCACCCGAATGCCGATTTTATTTATGTTTGTATAGCTCATAAAAATTCAAAAACCATTCGACAGAAAAGTTGGATCTTAGCAATGAGCAAAGTCTGTGAAGTAGTTTGAACATATTATTATTCCAAGAGTTATATTATTCAATATTCCCATCATATACACCGCCGCAGACTCGTCGTCACCATTATTGGTTATTAATTTACGATTTGTTTGTTTCTGGTGAATTATTGTTATCGTCTAAATATGAGACGATATTATACTGCCGTTATGGCTGATTTATTTATCTTTTTCGACGACTCCATCATCCTCTCCCCCGACCAAAAGACTAGCTTCTCACCATCACTGTTCTACAGGTTAAATATTATATTCATATTATATTCATGGCTCCCCATACTCATCGCGATGTGGTGCATCATTTGAATGGCATTTACACACTCATCGTAAAAAATGATAATATTATGATATCGTGTGACATACTTCACATGCAGTGCACTCTCATAATATATGTCAACAAATTGAATCGTTACAGCGGCGGTTTTGGACTTCGCTGTATGTATTATTTCGCACCGGAAAAGTAAAAAAACTTCGTCCTATTACATATGACATATACATATAACACGGTACTGTACATGTATATTTATAATATTGATATACGAGTAGTACAATAATATAATATTGTTTTTTGAGTGTGTGTAAGTGCGTGTATATATATTGTGGCCGGTTTTCTGCAGGTACCTCATCTACTACGATCATACTCGTATATATTATAATGGTATTAATATCATTTTGATGGAAAACTATAACGAATAAAATTTAGAGTTAAAAATACAATTTTTGGAAGTACCTACAGTAAAAAATGAGCAATTCTTATATCCTAGTCACACTGCAGTATTATTGCTAATATTTACGCACACGCTGCACACAAACGATATCAGATAGATGTGTCTCAAATAATGCGTACACGTCATTACAAGTTTGTTGGGATAGAGGGTGATGATTGCCTCTGTTCGGAAAGCATAATAATATTATACAGTCTCGCTAGAAAAATAGAATAATGGGAATAAGTCATCCTCCAGCCGGCAGCGCTAATTTACTCTTTTCCAACAGGTGTTGCAGATCTACGTAAGAACCCCGGCATTATAATATGTCGAACTCGAAAAGTGTCTCTCATTCTGGTTATATTCTGTGCAGGTCTGACCGTCTAGTGATTATTTTACAAGTAGGTATAGGCAT
This sequence comes from Diuraphis noxia, assembly GCF_037042655.1. Lineage (NCBI taxonomy): Eukaryota > Metazoa > Arthropoda > Insecta > Hemiptera > Aphididae > Diuraphis > Diuraphis noxia. The sequence goes on along the minus strand of NW_028301715.1, from coordinate 5,811,986 downwards.
ACAAACTGCGAAAAATAAAAATAATTATGTTTTTCGATGATGTGTCAAAGTGAAGAAATTTCACCGGAGACATCGATTCGTTATAATTGCACTATAGGTACTATACTTGTGTGTGTATACCTACGGTCGCAATTTGGATTGGTCCGACACTCGATTTTCTGCGTGGCCCGCGTGACACAAGGAGTTCAGGTGGCCCGGCATGAGGAATTTCACGGTACCGCGCTCCCGTCGGCGGCTCGACAACGTATGAGCGTATAATGTGAACGATCATTGATCATTATCGACGCCCCATCGGGTCAACGCGCGTCGTTGTTAGGCCGCCGACCGACCGGCGCCCATTAATCACCGCGTAAATGACAGCCGGGTAAAAACGGTCGCCGCCCGCTACCGCGGTCAAAGTTCTCCCGCGGACGAAAATAATAATAATAATAACGGCCGAGTCGACTGTATAACACGATATGATATACTAAAACTGTATGCACGCGCTCGTGTAAACGGAAGCCGTCGTGCAAAGCGTAGGAAAAATAAAATCATACTGCATGTATACATCACGATTTAGACAGGGGGGGGGGGGTAGGAAGTGCCAAGCAGTTCGGTCAAACGCGCGCGCGTGTGTGTGTGTGTTTCGGGGGGTGTAGAAAAGAGTTATTTAGCACCGCAGCGTGTACCGTTTAGACACGCATCATTGATCACATCACATACGTTCAGTGGCCGTTGCTGCCGCTGCTGCGGTGGTGACGGGTGTGCTGCAGCGTTGTAAAACTTTTGTCGCCGCCGCTGCGGAAACCCGTCGGATAAACAAATGTTGTCGAACAGTTTTTGCCCAGCGTCGACTAAAATATAAAACAAAGCACTTGCAGATTATGCAACGTTATGAAAGTATCGGTTATAAAAACATCGTCTAACAATAAACGGCCGTGATGGTTAGGTTAGGTTAGGTATCATCCCACCACTACCCGTGGTATCATCGCTGCAGGACGTAACACCATTATCTACCTTTATTGTACCTATATTTATATGCCGTCTATACTACACGCATTGATTGAAAATAATACGATGCAATTAAAACATAACATCGCTTATATGCATATGCAAAGGTGGGCGAGTTATAGTGAAAACAATATAACTAACCCAAAAGTTAACAAATTATAAATTTAACTAAATAGTTAAAAGTTAATATATGGAGGAAAATATCAACTGAACTCAGTTTAAAAAAGGTCGATTAATTTTTTTTCCAATTAGTATGTAAGTCACATATAAATAATGACTGTGGAGTCTATCATCTACATATAATCTAATAAAATATATCAATATCCAAAATTATTTTATTAAGATAAATAAAAAGAACGTTTGCATCATAATCATATAGTATTGGATTATTTTTATTTTATATTAACATTTACGTAGGTATAAGTGAAAAATTTCAAAAAGTTTTTAACTTGGTGGATTATTTTTAAAGCGACTGAGAAAAGTTAAGTTATTTTAACTGTCAATTTGTCAATTAAACTATAGTTAATACCCACCTTTACCCATATTAGGCAATATCTTAATGTGTGAAAGCCTTGGTTAAAGAAAATAAAACTTTTATCAAGTTTGGATAAGATTTTAGACCAGTAGTATGTATATGGTCAATTATATACGACCCAGAAATGTAACTATATAATATATCATGTTAAGAATCTGTGTGAAATTTAAATTTAACGGATTTTAAGGGCAGTAAGTCCACTGGTATGTGTTTAATTTGTCACGGGCAACTATGAACAAAAGATCAGTTCAGACTCAGAATAACGTAATATAGATTTTTTTTAATATTGTGCAACAGTCAATTTAAGGGAGACACCACAGCACGAGCAAAAATGCAGGGAGGAGGATAGGGTCTTTTCTCTCCATTAAAATATTATTTAAGTGAGCATAGGCGTGTATAATATATATTAAATCTTCTCTGCGAGTCGGACGAGTCGTACTTTCTTGGGGTGTTGGCGGAAAAAGTCCAAGCGGTTTCTTCATAATATAATTTGCAACGAAGACGATATTATAGATGTGCTTATATATAATATCACAGCTTCGGCAGTATATACATATACCTAATATATATATAGTATATGGTGTGTACATATTATACGCATTCATAATTCAACAGCAATTATGGTAATTCGATTCTACGCGTGTAAACTTCTTATAATAATATTTATGACGTATTATGGTTTCTTCTTATTATTATTTTCACTATCCACACGCACATACCTATACCTACATAATAATATAATAGCAATGGATTTAGATCCTCACATCATTAAATCAAACGCCGAATCTTTTAATACGAATTTCCGATAAATATTTATTGTGCGAATTACAAAATATATATATATATATATATAATATAAAAATATACACATCACCAATGCTGTCGGCAAATACATAATATAAATATAGGTAGATACCGTTAAGTCATCGTCGTAGATAATAATATAATATACTAAAACGTTATACTTTCATATATTATTCTAATTTGTAACTTTGATTTTTTCAAATATAATATTATAATAATCATCAATAGCTCAACACATATTATTATATATTATAAGTTACACTGGTGTCTGCAGTGTACGCGCGTAGAGTGGTACAGGCAATACTACATGTCAATATAATATATTTTAACATTCTAAAACTCGACAAGGACGTAAAAAAACATTTAGATTTTTCCGATTTTTTTTACTAAAAAAAAATTCAGCAAGTAAATGTATAATATATTTGTATATATAGTAAGTCGTATATAGCGCATATATATATATATGTATTAATAACGGTACGAGTTTTTTCTATCCGATAAACATATTTCTATAAACCAGCCGTTCCGGTTTCCTATATAATATTCAATATATAGGTACGTTTTGAATTTAAATTTGTTCGTTTTGATTAAAATCCGATTAGCAGTTTAACGGAAAATTAGATGTAAACGTCGTCGAGGAGTAACATATTTTTATTTTTTATCATCGAAGAATAATCACTGAAGAAATGTCGTTTGGCGCGCACATATTATATATAGAAGCACGGCGCAATGCACATCACATACCAAAAACGATAGGTTTTTGCCACGTAGTTTTTTTTATGCTTTCGGATTTGCCATGACAGCGGTTTTTTATGCTTTGAAATAGCTTTACACACACACGTGTATATATACTATGCGCACATACGCACACAAATAATGTGTATATGTATATAAACGAACGAGGATATAAACCACCATATATAGGATATACATATATATATATATATATAAGCAAAATGTTAGGGAAAAAGATGCGGTGATGTCATCGGCGGGTGTGCGTTTGGCGGAGCAGGATGTATATACATGGGGAGACGCTCATGCATATTCAGCAGTCCAAGTCAGCTCGTCGGAGGAGAAGGGGGTAGCTTTTTTTGTCGTATTTCCCTCCTGCACCTTGAGGGTCATATTTTGACGATCCCTAAATACGGTTTTCTTCTTCGAGAGGGTGGCGTTCGGACGACGAACTGCTCATAGTCATTTGCATCTTTGAATCAACGCCTCTGACCTTCTATTATAAACACGGAACCGCTGCAGGAATGCCGCGTCTAATATACACTAATATGATATTTAAATATTAAATATAATAATATATTATAAGCAATAAACATAATGAATGTATATGACGCGTATATGCTCTTTTTAACAGTACCTAACGTAAAATAATAATTGTATGTGTTGTAGATTAAATACCTGATATGACAATAGATTTTTCCATCCCAAAAAGTTAAAACAAATACATGATTGGAAACGAAGTACCTATAGCTGTTGAGTTTTTAAATTTTTAATAAAATCTAACCTGCATAATTTAGTGGTGTATATTACACGACAAAATCCATAAAATGTTTTAAACAAATATCAAAAAAATTAACTTTTTCCCATCCATCATCATAACAAGATATTTCCATAGCGCACTATATTAGATAATCTCGTGTAAACCATTAATATAACAAACACAAAACTTATGGAAACTTAAACAAATTTAAATTCTCGTCTTCAATAAACTAAATATAGAGAATAATATAAAGAAAATATCAACCACCCAGCATAAGTGCAATATAATATATTAGATATAGTTAAATTCATATTATTCTTACATTAAAAAATATTAGTTATAAGTTAAATCGTAGATTGTACTAGATGTATCATAAAAATTAAGATTCAGATTATATCCGAAGAAATGTTAAAATAATAGTGTTAAAACTAATTTTTGTCCTAAATTAATATTATTATTATATTTTCATGCAAATTTAATTTAATTTACATACTTACGGATAAGTTTTTTTTTTATCCATAACGTTTTAGACACTCGTTAGGAAGTATACCTAACCGTAAAACAACTTGTAGAATTTAATAAATCTAAATTATAATTGTTTAATAATTTCTGTACAATTTCTACATTGTCATTCGAAATATAGTTAACGTCGTTTTAATAAATTTATTAACATATAGATACAAAGGTTTCACTGCAGACATCTGCAACTAAATATTCCTATACACTCGGTGTAGCGCCACTATAAGAACTAATTGATATATATATATATATATGTATTATTTTCAATTATTGGTAATTGGTTGGTACCTATTGTACCTATACAATAAAGTATATTATATAATATGTCTAATCAAGCTAATAACCTTAGTTGTTGAGGCTTTAAAGTTATAAAAAAAACAATAATAATAATAATACGTCTAAAAACTGTTTAAATTTTAAATTCATTAAACTTATAGTAAATATAATAATTTTATCTATTTTAAATTTTTATACCGTTCTTAGAAGAAGATCATTTTCATTGTTCAATACTATCGTGAAAAGCAGAATCATGAAAATCTTTTGTAGCATATTTTTCGCCTGATGCACTTTGTATTGAATTTGCAGTATATTCATCCGTATAATATATGGGTGCCCTACATCTGCAGTTAAACAAAAATGAATGAATAAATAAATACTGTACAGGGAGTTTTACCACATCCATATAAAAAAAAAGTGATGGAATTGAAAAATACTGTTTTGACGAATTCGTGCCATACGGATATTATATTCGTGTGTTTTAGACTTCTAGTGTTTTTTTTTTCACTGAAAAATCAATGTAGTTATGCTGGTGCAGTAAAAAATAATAAATAAACACGCGGTCGTGCACTATAGCTATGTGTGTAGATTAGGGAGGTGGAAAAACGGTATAGCAATAGTAATACGTGTATATAATATTATAAATTACAATGTTTCAACTGTGCGTGCGATTATACGATATATATCAAATAATTACGCGGTATATGCGCGCGTGAGTTTCGGTGCAGACGACTGCAAAATTAAGCAGAAATAAAAAACAATAATAGTAATCGATTTCAACACTAATTATAATAGAAACTCGGCAGTTGTGCTAGCTGCTGTGGTATAAATAAATAAATATAATACCTTTACCTTACCTCTACCTTTAAATTAACTCTCTATAAACTTACTTAATATTTTGTTAGGGTTTTAAATTTTTAATGACCGACAGACACCACCACGACCGCGAGAGAATCTCGCGTAATCGCCGCCATCGTTTAAGCTGCGGCCCCACTGGGAGCGATTTGCGTTTTTACGATAGCGTGTAGCGATTTTGCATTTTAGCGATTTTAACAAAAGTATGTAACTCATATGTAGTGGCCCCACTGAGCGCGTGCCGCGTGTCGCGTGTAGCTTTACACGCGCGGTAATCGCTGAAAGAACAAAATAGTTTGATATTCGGCGATTAATCGCAGAAACGCTCGAAACGCAGAATCGCAGAATCGCTCCCAGTGGGGCCGCACCTTTACGGAAAGGCCGCGGTGACGTCCTTTCCGGCGAGACAACAGCGCTTTAATATGTAATGACTTTATTATAATTTATAAGTATATGATATTAAATAACAGCGTGCGAGTAAAAAAAATACTAATCGATTTCAACATATTATATCAAATATTATTATATAGTTTATTATTATTTAATTGTTTATTTTATAATTTATTATATACATGTTACATTATTATATTTATTTCATTTATGTAAATTACTTATGTATTTTTGTTACATTAAATAAAACTCAATTATACCTAATCAGTGAGTTAAATCATTTACCTTTTACATCTTATGAACATATACATGCAAGTGCATACACCATAATCAAAATTTTGTTTCCATATGTGTTTTCTATAATATTGTTTATATGGTGTTTTCTATATATTATATTATGATGAAAATTTTATAATAAATTAATAAATCATGATCGTGTGGCACAGTAGTAGAAATAAATACATGCATATATGCATCAATAATAGGTAAGTTTAATTGGCATTTAATGAAGTCAATATTCATTTTGAATTGTGTTATTTCAACATAATTTTTATAAATTACTCTGAATGCATATGGAGTTAATATAACTAAAAAATGTATGTTATATCAAATTTATTGGCATTTAATGGAGTGAATATATCTACTGAACCGTGTTAGTTCTACAAATTGCTGAAAATCACACTTATTACAAATGGAGTCAATATAACTTAAAAATATTTGTTAAAATTAATTTATTTTAATCATGTTATTTTGAAAATACGTGAAATTAGAATAACCCATAACTTGAGTTATTTTTACATTTGTTATAATTGTCATTGAGATTAATTACATAGTTATTTTGAATACTGCTATTGTTGTATCTACCCCTTAATATAGTTTGGGCATAACAAATCAAGCATTTACAATAAATTCAATATTATAACAACAAAATGTAGTAAAATCAACTGAAATTTCGCTTTGAGCGAAAAACGACGTGCAAATGTGTATTACATTAACATGTTGGCGTGTTAAAACTACTACACTTTTCTATGTGTGTAGTACAACTTTTAGAAACTATTATAAGCAGTGTTGCAATGCGGTATAGTCATATAATTATTATACCTAGGTATAAGTTGGGTTTACTCTTCACATATCACATACCAAATACAATAGACCGCGGTCGCGTTTTTGATTTTAATTAACCGTCGTCCGTCGACGACGCAGCCGCCGCCGCGAGAGCATTCCGCGTATATAGTGATTAGTCGTCACTATATTATTATTATTATTATCGTCTTCGGACAGGCCGCGGCGCGCGACGTCGTCGTCGAGACAACAGTGCCATGGCAGGTATAGAAAATACATCGACTACCATACAGGTACGATGTATAATACGGCGGCGCGATGTATCTATACGAATTGCGCACATGATAATAATGTACTAATAATAGACTACGATATAATATTATATTTATATACATATAATTATAGGTAGGCTGCAAGTAAGCGACAAAAACACATCTCTGGACATTATCGATTCGACGCGCAATCGTTCGTGCGACCACTCCGCCATCACCGCAGCGCCGCCGCTCGCATCAACTCTACATAATATGATATTATAGATGTGTAGAATATTATGTACAACAGCGGACGTGAACGGACGACGAGAAAGCTCCGGCGAGCACTGCAACACCATTATATATACATATAGGTAGGTATATATTATTATTATATACGAGATATATATTTATGGCGCCAGGTGGGCACGTGTAAACGGCATCGTGTATTAAATCGTATAACGCAGAATTCATATTATTATATTATACGACGACATGTACGTATATACATATTGCATATATATAGGTATTATATATAATATATATTATGCTCGAAACGCGCGTGCGCGAGTACCTACACATACCTTCGTGTACCTATATAATATATACCTCTTATACCTATGACTATTAGATATATTATATTCGCGCACACAAAAATAGCGTTAATGCTTTTTTTATGCTCCGGAAAGAGAGAGACATAGACAGAGACGGTGAGAAAAGATAAAAAAAAACCGAATGCGAACAATGACAACGACGAAGACGACGACGACGAGCGATGGTTATTTTTTTTTTCCGATTTTTCTCGTCGAATAATAGTAATAATTTCGCTCGTCGCCGCCACCGCCGTAATGATGACGACAATAATGCCTTTAGGGGAGGGCTGCTCGGCGAGAGGTGTGTGTGGCGTGGTGGGGGTTTTGATATTATTATCACGAAAGAGCCGCCCCGGGGACGCCGCCGCCATCGCGAATCGTGACGTAATCAATATACGCACACGGTGGCGGCGGCGGCGCATTGCGTGTCTGCCGGCAGATGGAAGCACGAGCTTAGCTGCAGCACGACGCCAAAGCATAATAATAATAATATGGTACCTGCATACATATTAACGTCTTACAGGTTAAACCTATCGTTTGTACATTTTACACGCTCTGTTAAATATATATATATATGTTGTACTGTATGGTTCTTTTTCTTCAAGGGGACCTATGCACATCCGCGGGCGTCTTTAGGTAAAATTTTAGGGGAGGGACAAAATTCAAAAATCTCTCATCATATTGTTGAAGTTAAATAAATGTTTAATGCTATTTATACAATATATTATAAGACTTTTGGTGAGTAATACCCACTAGAATTAGTATTGGTGTATATTAAATAATTGGTTCATATTAGACACAATATTCGAGCACGTGAAATAATATATCTATACACAATATTAAAATTAAAAAATGTAGTGTAGCGAGTGTGCAAAGTTTGATTTCGTATTGATACAGTCAAGTCCACGGGTATTTCTGATTTGAAAATTCCGATCATACCTACCTAGTACCATTAATTATAATCAATACTAGTTATATTATAAGTTATACTGCACCCTGTATAGTGCAACGCACTAAACAATAGGTGTGCCCCGTTTGGTGGAGGCGCGGTGACGGTGACGGGGAGATTTATTTTTTAATTGTATCTGTAATATAATATATATACATATATATATATATATATGGGTATAATATTATACGGGACCGCACCCGCGACTGATCGATGACATTACGACCGGCGGACGAGATTGCAACACACGAAGATTATTATAAAGTTATATGGGTAGGTACTGCGCACTGTGCCACTATAATATTATAATATAAAATATAAAAATAAATGTAGTGGGCGAAAAGCTTCGTGGAGATTTATTTATCACGATTTCCGTCGAAAAAAAATAGCTCTACCTATACAGTATCGCATATACGCGTCGTACATTATCATATTTATAGTCACGCCGGTATTCATTATAATTTGTAGCGTGTGCAGATCTATTATAATATACTGTCAGGTACCAAACTCGATCCTCAATCGCTGAACGATTTTCAGACGATTTCGGAAATACAAAGTAGTTTTTTAATTTTTTTTTATTGTAGGTATAACTTAAATAATAATGTTCTTATCTTTTCGTACGGTCTGCGCAATAAAAGCGTTCATCGCGCGTACACACGCGAAAATAATTATGGACACGTGAACAGCACGAAACTATGTTAGAATTTGCATCAGTGGGGGTGGTCAGGAGAGGGACGTTCAAATTCTCTAAAATTAATTTTTAATCGAATGGCCAATAACTTAGAAATAATTTAATATATAATACGTACGATTTGCTTACGACGCATAATCATTACGCGATCAACTGCACTTGCAGTATATACCTGCATAACCTACACCATTCAGGTGCATAACCTGGTGCGTTTTGAATCCTTAAGTGGAGTGTTTTACATTTTATACATATTGGGGAGGGTGAATTGTACCACAATATCTCTATAATTGAAGTCATCAATCTGTAGCTTATTAATAATGTAAAATGTGAAATGTAAAACTATTTGCACTATATGACAACTTCTTTTTTATTGAAACATGTGCAGTATGACGTGTGTGTAATAAGGTACATAATATAATATTATTATTATATTATACAGTGTGCACGCGTAAATCGGCGGCGCTAACCTGCGGCCACGGTCAGGGATACACCGCACACCATATAATATACATATATAGAAATTACATATTATACACATTGTACATATTGTATATAGGTATGTGTGTATGTGTGTATGAGTGTATGAATGAAACTATATATGTGTGTGTGTGTGTGTGTGTGTTTATATGCGCGTGTGTATATACAGTTGCCTGGCGGGTGGTATGCACGAACCTTATGAAAAATTCATGAATTATGCAAAACAACCGCTTCCGAGTGAGAGGACTGCCGCCGCCGTCGCTATACGACTAAACAGCCGCAAGTGGCGGTACTTTTCTTTTATATATATATACACTTAAATACTTTGCATGTAATATATCGAAATAAAAAACAAAACCATCGACAGACAACACGTCGTCATCGCCGTATCGACGGATCTATAATACGGCTGCTGCATCATGCGGTACCTAAACATATACACCCTACACCCGAACTAACACCTATACATTTTAAAATAAACACAACATTATTATAATATAAAGGCGACGTCGTTCTTATAATGTCCCCGCGCCCTCCACATATCAAAGATCGGTTTTTCCGATTTCCACGTTCCGCCGAGACTAAAAAAACTAGTTGGTTATATACTTATATCTATAAAATAGACACACGCGTGCGATTCGAACGTATAAATATAATAATATTGTAAGTATTATGTATATTAAAAGTTTTTTTTATAAATTCCGCAGCCTTTGCGCGTAAAATGAAACGCACGAGGAGATCGCCACCGTAAAACCGATATGATAATAATAATAATAGTAAATTTATACCTACTATGAAATAATTTTGAAATCTATATTATTTTACATACACCAACCGAGCATAATATTATTATATTATATTATGATATTCGAGCTCTAAACCAACGACTCGGTTTAATCCTAACCCGTCGTCGTTGTTGAAATGTAACTGTATTTTTGTTCTTATAACGCCCGTAAAAAGCTTTCCGAATAGAGGCGGAGGAGGTACTTGAAATCGATTAGCAACGCACGCACGCCGACCGCCCCCTCCTCTTCTCGGCGACGCGTGATATACGGCGTCGTGGTAGGTCTCTCTCTTTGGCTACTCGTGTGCGCATATACTATATATATGTATATTATATTATACAGTGTGTATGTATAAGACTAATAATACATGTATATACGAGTACAATATAATATACGTCTACGTAAATGTGTTGTGACATTTGCATCTTTGAGTCTGATCGCCGGCACCAACGTATATGAAGCGACACCTACACACGGCGGCGGCGGCGCTTCGGGTGACGAATGAAACGGAAAATGTATAATCTTGATTGCAAGTATATATACTATATTATATAGGTAGATATTTGAAATGTATTCGATAGATCACCATCGTCGAGCATCGATATGAGACATGGTATAATTATGTCTGAAGTTCGTTTGTGTACAATATAATTATATTGCCTATAATAGCCATTAGGCATATTATTATATGACATCTTACAAAATGCGTTAGTTCTATATATTTATTTTATAATATTCTGCAAAAATGTTCTAGTAAGTAATATTTATATTATAAAATATTTAGGTATACAACAATTAAAAATAAGTATTTTTAACTCATCTCTGGGAGCTGGGAGTGCCATTTTGTTTTTTAAATTATGACTCACGTGATATTTATGCCAGTAAAGATTATAAAATATCATACAATATATAATAAAAATATAGTATAGGTACATATATAATATTATATATATGGGAACAGATATGATACTTGGTAAATTGTTATCGTTTACTATTCTCCAATACAAGGTCACAAAGATAAGCAAGAATTATTTGACGTTATTAAATTTTACGAGAACACGCGTAGTTCAAACTTTTTTAAATATATATATACCTAACACACGTATAATCGCATTATACAATATTAACATGTAGTAGATAGTGCTACAGCTATAATACGTACACTAAAAATACGTAAATATTCCATAAAAAAATGCTTTGTTACTTTTAAAAGACAAAAATATACTTTGTAAAAAAAAAAATCGAAATGAAGGTACCTATACTTTGTAATATCATATGTTATTAGTCATAATTTTTATAGTTGATACACGGTAGAAATGTTGAATTATGGATTTATAGGATCGCTCTTGTTAAGAATTATTCAATGTTCACAATATACCTACCTATTTTCTGCAGAAAATTTTATTATTCATGAATAAAATAGTAGGGATACCTACTGCTCACATTTTAATAATAACCTTAAGTTACATAATACAGTGTCTATATAGTATAAACTATAAGTTAATCTATTTGGTAAATCTATATTCTGTATTTAAATTTTTTAAATTTAAACTGAATCACATATTATAACAAATTATATTTTTACGTTTGATTTTCTCATCAGCAGTTGAATAAAACAAAAGGATAATATTTATTTAAAGGTAGGCATATATTATAGACAATATTATCCTATACGTACCAATAATTAACCACTCAGCTAGGGTTCAGAGTTTTCTCGTAATAGTTAACATTGGTTTTAATAATATCTAAACAATACTTAATTGCAGATGTTATATCATCGGTTATTTTGTAACCAATTATCTTGGACGTATACAAATAAGTCGAAAATGAATAATATACATATAATACCTTATATAATGTTATATAGGTACGCATTGATAAACTCAAACAACTACTGGAATTATCATTCATCAACGTGATTTATATGCGTAACCGCCTCCACTCGATGAGACTTTTTGTAATGTACCATTTTACACTTCTATAGTTTATTATTTTTTCGTCGTTGCCGTTTTGTTATATATAGCACACAGAAGCACCCAACAGTCTATTTTCATAATTTTTTTATTTTTATTAATGACTTAAAAAACGCCGGGCGTCTATAAGACATTAAGACGAGATTGGGTTCCACCTCTATCCGAACCGGTGTAATGGCAGTAATTACACGTAGATATTAATAAACCAACCGGAGGTAATTAATTTCGGGTTGAAATGCCCACAATGGCATATGCACCTCTGGCGATTTCTAGTTTACCTAGAGCTGCGCGGATTCCGTTAGAAACGTTTTATTTCAGTCATGAATTTTCGTCCGCGGATAATTCGCATTTCTGAAACTGTTTATAATGCTCGCGTATAAAACACGGATAATATAATGCGTATATTATATGCTATATTAACTAGTTATTTAATATTTGAAACTCGTAGACTACAGCTTAAAATATAAATCAAACGTGTCAATGCGGTGATTGGTATAGGTGAGGTCCTAACCTATCTATATAGGAAATGATGACTTATAACAATATTGCAGAACATATTGCAACGACGTTTTAAAAAAGCTACGTACATGAATGACTGAAAGATTAACGAAAACTGAAGTATCGAATTTAAGTGATGAATTTTAGTCCGATTAACATATCTCAAAGTGTTAGATACTCTCTGTAGTAACATTTATGATAAAAGTTATCTAATATGTGTAGCTATTATCGCCCGAAGCTTAAGAATATAATAATCAAACGTTTCAACAGTGGTTGGTATACTAGTTATATAGATACCTGTGAGGCTGCCTAGGAAAGTACTGCAATCTTTAACAACTGCATCATGTCTGTGCAGTGCTTGCAACGATGTGTTAAACGAAATGCATAAAATATATTACAAGTTCGATTTATTTTGATTCTAACTATGTTAATAATTATGCTAATAATGTAATACTCATTATTGATTATTTTGCATAATATTAAATAATATGAAAAAATGAAGTATCGAATTTAAGTCATCCGTCATCGTGTTCTACAGTGACACTGTCATATACACACGCTATATTGTATATTATATAATTTGACTGTTTGTCATTTATCTAATACACTGCACGCGCATCACGTCAGATATATATTATGTATAGGTACGTTCGAATTTTGTAGATACCTCTGCCTAGTGCCCACACAATATTATTATATTATATTACAGAAATATAATACTTGCACAGCGCTCTGCGTATAAAATATGCTTATCGATCGCAGCATATTGCGCGTATACTAGCTGCTCCTGCTATGTACACTATATATAATATACAGGTATTAGATAGAGCTTGGAGACATGCTGACGGCAGAACAGCGCACTATACATTAGTAAAAAATATATATTATGTAGAGAGAGAGAGAGATAGATACAGAGACAGTCAAGTAAATATAATATATTATTAGACGAGAGCTGATAACGTCTCAAACACTTTTCCGTCATCGACGCTGTAGTTAAGAGACATCACAAATAAAAACGCGTGTATTTTTTCTTACTGTTTTTTGTTTCAATTTGTAAAAATGAAAAATGTTGAAAAACAATATTCAAACGGCGCGATGAAACTTTGTTGCTCCCGGGGTTTTTTTTTTTTTAATTTTTTCATTTATTTTAACGAAGGGGAAAAGTTACGTGCATAAATGGCGGAGAAGATAGACGAAAATGAATAATAATAAAAATGACATAAAAAATGGTTCCAGTAACTTTTTTTTTTATCCTCGAGCATAATTGAGGAAGCGTTGTGGTGTTCCACATAAGAAAATAATACCCATAGCTATTGTTGGTGAATATTGATCGAGTTTCTGAAAAAAATAAGTAATAATAATAACACCTTATGCACCGTTGTATATATTTTTTATCATTGATGTTTTATCTTTGAATTTTTTACGATGCAATAAAATAATAATAATATACACACGTAAAATGTATGCGCTGCGTACTAAATATATCCAAAGACCCGTTTAAATGTAAAAATAAATAAATACAATATGTATTTTAAAAAATCATTTAAGGTTTAAAAATATAATATAAACACCTATTATTGAGTTATACGTTTTTTTGTGCTAGATATTATTGCATCATACACGCATTATACACACAGTATTCTCGGTACCTACCATTGTGTCTTTTTGTGTTGTGTATAGGTACATATATTTATATAATTTATTTTAAATGTTCATATTTTGCAAGTGCATGATCGAATTTTAAATACGCTCTACTTTCATGTAACAATGAAAAAGCGTGCTTAAGAATTTGCGTGACTCTCTCCGAAAGTAAATTTACCATAAGTACAAGATTTAAAAATTGTATCATCGAAATACACACATTAAAAAATTGACCGAGAAAAAATATTGCATTCCTAACATATTATAATGTAATGTATATTTATAGTTATTTCTCTTTGTTTCTTGTACATTAATTCTATCGTAAATTTATATAAAGTAGGTATGGCTAATATTTTATACCTATATATAATAAGATATTCCATGTATAATATATCTTTCTACTATATTTAGTAGAAATCTTTAAAACATTAGTAACAGTTTTTCATGATCCAACTAAGTGATATTAGAGTTTACTGCAGTCAAATGAAATTATTAAGTTAACGGAAAGCAAGTTTGTATCAAAATCATAATATTTAAAATTAATTAAGTAATTTACATAAACGTTTATTAATTTATTACCGAAACTATGAACTATATACAACCGTTATAATTTATAAATTATTTTATTGTATTTTGTTTAAATATCATTAATGTAAAAAATATATTCGAAGTTATTAAACATTAAAAAATTATGATGAACTTGTTTGCTTTTTAATTGAAACGAACAAATATTTATTCTATACAGAAAACCTTGAACTATCAACCAAAGTATTGGGATCCTGAACTTCATTGCTCCACTCTACATTGGTCGTCATAAATATTCATTTTTGAATATAATTATATTCAATATGCGTTTACAGTGCTTTTTACTTAGGTACTAATTAAACAGATTATTATTACAATTGTTGTTGTTTGGAAACTATAGCAGAATACACCCAGAGCTAAAAAAACATATTTAACCTCGTGGTGTATGTAACTTTTTTAACTATAAAATTATAATACTTTTTAAAAACATTAACGATTATTGCAAAACTTAAATTTTATAAAATCAAATCTCAGAATATTATTTTATCAACTTTAAAATCGGAAATTTTTTAAATAACTCTAACAATTGATCAATAAATCGCATACAAAACAAATGTTGTTAATATGCAAAATAATATTATATTAAAATATATACAAATGTCAACTATTATCATCAAAAACGTGAAATACATCAGCCAGCAAAGAGTTATTAATAAGCGTATTATATTAATATATGTATTATGCGAATTCTAATAGTTTAATTTATAGTTTCAGACGATGAATACCTGCATATTATACCATATAGCAGGTACACGAGTATAGTTTGCAATTTGTGATTATTATTTCACGCTATTGTTATTGTCAACAATCCTATACCATTACAATGTATGATATATCTACGGCACACACAAAAGTAATAGGTACTATAATATTATGTCATCTCACATCGACAAATATATTTATAAATAATATTCGAGCAGATGGCACGTAAAATCGGCAAAATACAACGTACATAATATTATTATAAACGCTGTAATAAAAAACTCATCTTTCATGACAACATTATCATATTAGATGCCTAGGTACCTATGAAAATATAGTTATAATATATTATTATTTGTATCATACAATTCTATACAGAACTATAACTGCATATAATATGCAATTTATTTCACTATATATAGTAGTGAATCACAGCCTATACATTATTATTCACTATAATATACTAACGATTTCCAACGGATAGGTTATATAGGTATCCACATATTATTACATAGAGTATATCTATATACGCCGTTTTATAGCTATATTATTAAATCCGTGAACTTATATAAACGAAAATTTGCGATACTATATAGAATTCCATCGTACACCGCCTGTATAATATTATGTATATATATATATATATATATATATATATATATATATATATGGGCAAGGTGTGGCGGCGATGCGTCGTCGGCGGCTGCGAGGACGGGGTTGGCGCCGCCACCGCCGCGCGAGGGGTAATTAATTTAAGCAAATTATCGCGCGCTCAACCGCCGCCCGCCGCACCACCCCAACCCCGTAGCCGCGCCGGGATCCCTGTCGACCGTCGCCGCCGCCAGTGTAAACAAGGAAGCCAACGCGGGGCCCCTCCGCGCGCACGCGTTCACGTACCCACCCACGCACACACACGCCGCCGCCGCCTTCCCCTCCTCGTTCTCCTCCTTATCCGCACACACACACACACACACACACCATCATCCCGCGCGCGTCCCTTTGTGTTTATACCATCATCCGTTCCCCCTCACCAACCCTCCCGCCACACCGAGCGCTCGTTACCCGCCCGCTAGACCAATGGGCGAACGGGGTACGCGCCGACCGGGATTTTGATCATCGGCCGAAATGTATGCATATTCATGAGGCCACTCCTCCCGGCGTCATCGTCGTCGTCGTCGTCGTCGCCGCCGCCGCCGCCGACTATGGCCGGGCGGAAGAGCTTTGGCCGTGTTGTATACAGCTAGCTAGTGGTTCGTAAACTCGTGTTATATTTACACGCCCGTCCAATATGTTATAAACGCGTTCGCGCGTACCAACGAATATATAGATAATATGAATTTATATTTAAACTTTTAGTCGAAAATTCCGTGAACCTATTTCTGGGATTTCCAATGGAATAATTCAATCAATTACAATAACAAATATAGGTACACTTATATAATATAATATACATTATACATATTATCATATAATTATAGGAAAATATAGGTAATATTATTCTCTATAAGTATTAAGTGGAAATCTTAAATAATGACTATAACAAGAAACTATAAAAAATAAAATAAACACCGATCTGGTAACTATTGCAGCATCACTTAATATTTAAAATAAGTTGATCTCCAAAATATTATGTCATGAAAATTCAATAATATATTGTAATTTTTTCTAGATTTAAATGCGCTTTCATATAACTAACTCTTTACCACCTGCAACACATGCATTGCACTTAAAAGAAAAATACCTGATACTATTATTGTAATCATATTTTGATGTCTTGTATATAATATAATATTAAGTGTATTAGGCTTATCATTTTAATTATTACAAATAACACATTTTGAAAATATATTTATATTGGTGAGTAGGCGGGGTGATAATCCACATACATAAATAATAATATATCTTTACCAAAGCACTATGAGTCGATAGAGCAAACTCCACATTGGTTTCAATATAATATATAATAGGTATCAGTTTTATAATACACCCAACGAAATATATTATGACCAATTATGATTAGGTTGGAACTTTGATTCAACTTTTAATTAATGCTCAGACTAATATTCATTTTCTTGTGCATAAAAAAGAAATTTTCACAATAGACAAAAACTTCTCAAAAAAAGATACCTATACAATGTATAGTGTTATATAATATTTACCATAAATTCTATTATAATTATTATTATCATTAAATATATTAAACAATTTTTACACGAGACTTATTATAATAACTGCGAGTATATTAAAAAAATTAAAACTATATCATTGATAAAATATTTTTCAGGGTACGTTTCAGTAAAACTGCGCATTATCATGATTTTTATCATAATATTAGTACTCAATATTAGGTACTATTATATTATATTAATATTGGTTATAGCGAATCTATAAAAAAAAAATTTAAAAAATGGCATAGTAATTTACGACTCGCACAACGAAATATTATAAAATATTTATTCGCGCATAATATAATCCGAACCGCAATATAATAATATTAAAATCAAAACGAAAATCTGTATTATTATTATTTCCTTTAGCGATGTGATTTAACCGCGCCGCGAGCTGCGACTGCCGCAGCAGGTTGAGAGTTTTTGGCACCAATGTCGGTCGCGGGGTTTTCTATAGTATACAAAATCCACCTCCTACCTCGTCTGATTCGCGACAAGACAACCCCTAAGTACGCCACTATCATTGAGGGGTGCAGGGTGAGGAGGGATCGAAAATAAAAAGAACTTACGGCGACGGGTGTGTGTGTGTGTGTGTGTATATACATAGTTATGTGTACATACATATATACATATCGCACCAACGTCGTGAAATCCCAACGCGCGTGATAACATTTCCTTTATATACATATACGAACAATGCGCGTCGCTTATATTCCTACCGGATACACGTACGTAAATATCCACGTTCGTGTATACTATGGGACCGGAAACGCAAAACGTTTCAGTACCATGCATATATGTATATAATATATACTATATAACCTCCGTTCGACTAAATTCTATAAAATACGATCGTTATTAGTTATATACAGGTAATCACGATTTTCCGACATTTTATTTTAGTATATACATATATAGGAAATATATGTATATAAAAGTGCCTTACAAAAGTCGGGATGCTTATGTAAAGGTGGTTTATCGATAAATATATTATATAAACGTATGTACTGTGTTATATTTTTATATTTTTTATATTTGTACTCGTATATATAATGTGTTTGTATATATTATTATTATTATGGTGAAACGAGAAGATTTCCGCTTACGAAGGTTTTTGTAGATTCGTGATTTTATTATTTTACTAGTTGTAACGTATAATATTATTATATACATTAAATAAATTCGCCATATTATATACATATACTGACGGTGACAACGCGTCAGTCACATTAAACCGCAAGAATTTCAATCGATGTTCCGTCGTAAACTATGTACTACTATATATATTAAACTCGTCTAATATTATAGATATTTCGCCGCGGTTGTGGCACCTAAATAACTCGAATCCGGCAGTTGTATTTATTACTTTTTTTCTTTTTTTGCATATTTTTACATAATCAAGTAGTTTTCGTATACAACCGACGTTTGTATAATATACAATATCCACTTGTACGCGTGAGCACAAGTACGCCAATTTAAGACCTAATAACTGGCTAAACACTATACGCCGTATAAGGCTTTTCTTTATGTACCTTTACATAATGTTGTTGATGCATTATATAAGTGTGTGTGTGTGTGTCTAATTACCAGCAACAAAAATGTATTTTGCATTTAAATCTGTATGCCCAAATCGTGTGAAATATTTCAAATAAATATGTGTTCTTCATTTATTTACTATAGGTAGCAATAATAACTATTGTTATATATATACAACCCGTAGGTACGTCGTTATTATTCGCTGCAGTAATAATCTTTTGTACATTTCAGATCTCGAGATTTGTATCGACATACAGCGCGCCCTACACTTCATGCCGTGCACTGCATCAAATGCGATAATAAACTGTATAAATACATCAATAAAAGGACACGTCTTTATGTTTTTGGAATTATTTTTGCACGACTGACGACGTGTGGTGCGCGCGTGAAAATATCAAACATTACTGATTATAAGATTATGCGCGCAGATAGTGCATGGAAGTATAATATTGGAACTATAGAAGACAATTCGAATTATTTATTGGTTGTATTAAAATATGCAGACAATCGATAATAGCTGGTATGATATCCATCGTATAATAGTACAAAATCGTTATGAGCTTTTGTGTTGTGCAACTCAACAGTTGGAGTAATAAAGAGGAAAAATAGCAAACGTTTCTAAATCCGAACTGATATTATGGAAGGCTAATATGATATTTTAAGTATTATGGCAATTATATTTTCGTATATATACACGCGTACATAATATTAACATATTGTATAATATATAATAGGGTCACAGGGGTCACCGAATGGCGGCCCGAACACAAGTGAAAAAATTAAAAACCGATAATACATATCATACGTAGGTATGGTGTTGAAGTTTATCGGTTTTGTTCATCGGTAAACCAAACGTTTGCAATTTTGATGGCTCACGGACAATTTCAAAATTCCTTATTATCATCCTTTTAGTGATAGTTATTGATGCATTGCAATATTTATATTATAAACCTAACCCCGTTCCTGTAGATTTCAATAATTCGGCCAAATAAAAAATATTATTCAATATAAAACAATGAGAACCTACGACTTACTAGCCGTCGACGAACAATTTTTTTTCAATTTCTTTCCTATATTATATATACATTATAAAATATTGTTTTCCGGTACATGTGCGCGCTATATAGTGCATAATATTATATATATATATATATATACACGTACATAATACGTACCGGGTGTCTATATACACGCGTGCACGTACATATATAAATATACGAACATTATATACGATCGCGACGGTTATTGTAATCCGAAGGGTCGATGCCAGTACACTGCAGGGAACTATGGTATTTATGTGTGTGTGTGTTGGCCATCGGACGCACGGGGAATACTAATGAGCTGTATAGCCGTCGCCAGAGCGTTATCGTCGTTGTCGTACGGTGGTCGCCAACGTCAAACCATATAATAATAATACTCGTATTATAGAATAGATATCATTATATTTATATATATATGACGTACCTCTGCACGCTCACGACAGGACTACGGATTCGGAAACGCTTTGGAATGTGGAAAACACTACATTTGTGCATGTGTGCAAGTACCTACCAATAATACTCATGGCTATTATATATAGGTATATATATATATATATATTATTCGCTATTTTAAATCTTTTTTGATTGTTGCACATTGCACGTATATATATATATATATTATACAATTATAATAATTATTATTTAAATAAATAAGCCTCGCCAGCCTCGGCGTCTATGGCCATTGGCGTACAATTAGGAATTTTAAGGTTTACAATTTCTTAGGATACAGTGCAGCTTACATGAACAAAATACAGATCATAAACTATTTATAAGATTGGTCTAAAGGCCATTGTTTTATCTGAGTTATATTTTAGTGTAATAGTTTTAAAATAATCGTTTGTCCGTTTTGTATTATTTGTAAGCGAATAAAATTAAAATGGTAAAACAATAATGATTCATAGCGCGCCTCACATCTTTTCATTTGAGCCGTTCGAATCCATCGCGGATCGACGATCACGTGGTCCACGAGACTCATGCACAGCATCCGCGACTGATACATGAAGCGCTATCTGACGACCAACAGACCAAATCTGAGACGAGTTATTCTTTGAAATAATATATTATTATTATGTTACACGCTCATCGTTTATATAATAATATTATGGCACCCGAATGTCTACTTTTAAGTTTTCGAAACAAATGTATTCCGCGTACGAATTATAATATAGGCGTATTACAGAATAACACGATCGTAGGTTAGGTTAGGTTGCCAACCACTATCATTGGAAAAAATCAAGATTTCCAGCCAATGATAATACGAACTAAGACGAACCACTAAAAATATTACTTATACGCGTTGACTATAGCTAATAAAATATTTTTATTTTTGTTTTATATTGTGTAAAACTTTAACTACGTATATATAGGTTATTATAGCTTAACATTTATTTACATTGTGCTAATACTAAATGTGCATTATATCAAGTTAAATATCTCAATTTTTTAAGGCATGACGTTGAGTGTTTTAAATGGAGTTATCGGAAACGCTAAATTAATTTTTGACTTTAAAAAAAAAATCGGACAATAGACGATGACGATGTGTCCAAATACAATACGTATTAAGAAAATTCACATGACATTACGATTGTATAAGTCACGCGTAAACTCGCAACACACATAAGTATACCCTAAAAAAAGACTTTCTTCCGCCAATCGACTAGGTATATACTCAAATAAACGAAGCAACAGTCATATCGAGAAAGATCGACCAAAAAAATTATCCAAACTCCGGGAAACAAACAATCGCACCAAATCTAATGGACCTAATGTAATTAAATGTCCATAAAATACTTTGAACTCGTATCATCTAATCTAATTTAAAGATAAATAAACTAACTTTCACAAAATTATCTAATCTAATATAAGGCTCTTGCATATTGTAGGTTATACCATATTGGATTTCAGATTATGAACATTGGCCAAAAGGTTTTTGAAATTTGTAACGTCAAAAATAAACTATGATATTAGGTACGAAACCGATAGAATAAAAATATTTATAAATAGTATAAGTCAAAAGTCGCAAATAATAAGTACGACTGCTATGGTAACTATGAAGGTATAGGTACTTGTATAGAAATATAGTGAACTATAAAATATTAAAATTTGAAGGTTGAATTTTGTTTGTATATAGATCAGATTTACTCACTGTATTCAAACTTATTCAGCACGCCGCTCCTCTGGGTGTTCACAATATTATTTCAAGGCTCCCAAATTATTATGAAAAAATTGAAACAACACACGGATACAATTATATGGGAGATAATCACAGTGGCTTTAGTACTAGAAATAAAACTTCAAATTGTTGGGTCGTGAGGTGTGTCGTTTTCATTTCCATAATGATTGCAAATAATATGTATAATAATTATATGCAAGACCTAGGTATGATGTTGGTTTTCGATGCTTTGATGCGGCTCCCTTTGCAAACTTTCGCGACGCCCCTGGGAGCCGCGGCGCACAGTTTGAATAGCTCTGGTATAGATCGATAAATACTATTATATCGTTACACAACGAAGGACATTGATTTAATAAATATTTACAATATTTTAGTACGAGCGATATGAAATTTGAAAAATTGGTGATATAATTATCCCCGTGCATTTTAAACTGTTTTTATTATTACTACTACTAAATTGTCCTTACTCATAGTCATCTAAACTTTACATGTGTACCTACCCCTGGGCCCTGGCAACCTTTAATACTTGTTGGACTAAATAAAATGCGCGATATTATAAGCTATGCACAGATTTGGTTTTAAATTGCATAATACTATATTATGCATTTTTATTTGTTACAGTTATTATAATTATTAATAATTAAAGAGAAAATCATTTACATTTGACCAATAATTTTACCTGCAGTTGGCTGTCGGTCAAGTATTTAATATTTACAAATAAACGTGTCAATAGCAATCAGTTAATGGTTAGGCTTTATTCGCAGTGTAATGTCAATATAATTATGTTACAGCCCAATCATGTGTTTTGTTGATTTACAAAAAAAGATCCAAAACCGAATGACGTAAATCAAAATTTGTTCATGAAATATTTTTTTTTTTATTTTTTTTTAAGAATTTATATTGTGATATAAAATAACGTGGACGGTGCATGGAATTTTGAAGTACTACGAAAATCTCTAGCAAAATGCATATGAGCTAATGAATGTGTCCTATAATATATTAACAGTATAGTTTGTTCTTAATAATCGGAACTATAATGACTATGACAAATATGATAACATACATGTTATACACTTAAGCTGTAGATTACGATTTACTTTCTTCACTTACGGTATAGTCACGACTACGGGTATGTGACTAAACAAAACAAATTTCGAATCAAACACAAACGCACTTAGACATAAATTATTTCAACCGTGGTGAATTATAATTTTCATTTCCGCGTGTCGTCACGCACACTATACGTATATGGTATGCCTACGTTTCTGTTATAGGTATATTATTATGCATTATTATTATTATTAAAACTATTTTTTTTATTATTATTATTATCACTATACTATATATTGCCGGAACCGATCGATTCCTGGGTCTGATAACGATAAGTCGAATCGTCGTTTTTTCGATTATATCGAATATCGCGTGCGCATTGCATATTATTATGATAATGTGTAAAATAATAATAATCGTAAACTACACCTGGCTCGCACCGTCGATGGTCAAGAGCAATTAAGAGTGGTCGCGCTAAGTAGTCCATAATATTATTTTGCATAAATTTACAATTGCCGTACACGCCACGCCGACCAACTCGATAACACCCATAATATAGTCGTCGACTTTGAAGTTATTAACTGCCAACGTTCGTCTAGTGTGACTAAATTGTATACTATTATATTATTACAATTACAGGAACAATGCGCTCATATTTTTATTCTCGGCGAAATAATATAAAACTATAGTATGCGTTTTGTCGTATATACGCGGAGGTGTGATATTAGTCTTTGAAAATATATTTTTCCAATTATATAATTATTATATTATAGGCACCTGCTATACGACCGTATAGGTACTATAATACATTTATCATACCCAAATATATGGAATGAAAAATAATTAGACTTTTATTGGAAATCTAAAATCGTCAGGCCTGCAATAACGCAAGCGCATAATATATACTTTTATAATGCGACTTTTTAGCTACAGACAAAAATTAACCTGACCAACTTAAATGCATGCGTTTTTTATTATTATTATAGTAAGATACCTACAGAACTTTTGAAAATAAATTTAAAAAAAAAACATCATAAGTAGGTAGTAGGGTAGAAAATAATTATCCCCAACATAGTCTTATCAGTTCCATACAAGTATATTATAATATAACTTATAAAAATAATTGTGTAATTTTATAATGTTATCGAGCTGTCGTAGTTGGCTACCGACTAACAGCTAATATTAATAAAAGTTTTCAAAAAATAAGTACCAAACTATAAAAGCTATAATATTGATATACATTATAAGACTACAAAGGGCAAGGTAAATAAAAAAAAATTAAATGTATAAAGATATACCTAAGGTAAATATATTGTATGCATTTCAAACAAACAATTATGACTAAAATTGTTTTTTTTTGTTTTTATTCCCATACGTCCATCCATACAGTATAGGTAGTAGGTACCGATAAATATATATGAGTTTAAAATTTGGTAATATTACACGAACACTGTCATAAAAAATAATTAAAACTATGTGTTTTTTTGTGTTTTACCTAAAAGGTAAACAACGAAAAATTGCAGTTTCCCATTTATGTATGTACATAATTTTATATGTGTACGATGAAATCAGAAATAGTATGTCAAAATAATCGTGTATATGCGTTAAATATAATAAACACAACAATTAATGATAAAATATGACCATATAAAACCATTATTCAAATCATCGCCTCTCAAACCTTTTAACTAAATTATAAAATTATCTGTAAAATAAGTTTAAAAAAGTATGGTAAATAATGTTTAGCGATAGATACCATTTAGTACAATCATTAATATCCACAATCTATGAAAATTATTCTATAATCGACCATAATATTATAATTTAATATAATATTTAATATGTTGCTAAAAGTTAGTCATTATTTATAGGTATGTCATTAATTGATTATTATTTATTGTTTATTAATATCTTTAGTCTTATGTAGGTTTGATAAATTATTGAAAAAAAAAATTATGAACATAATATTCTATACCATATTATATTATATTGTATAGTACCTATACATACATAAATATTATATGTTTGAAAATTTATTCACATGCTGTGCCATAATTAATAATTATAATTTAATGTGAAGTTTTGAAGTATAATCAACTTTTTATAAATAATTTATTAATGAAATATAATAGCTCGTATTATTATACATTGAATAATTGAATCAAGATGATTTTTATTCATTCATAATATGTTTATTTTGTATAAGTATATATATTTCACCAATCAATATTCATCTTTACGTTTTTTTGAGCGTATTATAAATATTCTGTTAATTCAGTCACCGTTGTGGCGTTGTATATAAGTATAAAAGATTGAATAATTAATTTAAACAGTTTTAGCAAACTTTTAAATTAGGTGAGAAATTCGACGTTCAAAAAACGTTATTTAATATAACAAAAGTTGTTTATAGTTTCAATACCCTCTTCGGGGTTTAATTAGACAGAATTCCACCTGCAGTTTATAATAAACATACAATAACAGTACCTATACTTAGACTGTGACTGTGACTGTATATTATAGTACCTATGCTATTATATGCAGTCAAAGAACCGATTGGATAGGCAAAAAAAAAACGCGTAAACATTCGTTATTGATTAATTAGATGATAGCGAGTAAAAAAAAAAAAATGAAATAGTTACCTATATATTTTTGAGTGGTTTAAATTTAAATTCAAATCGGATCGCGCAGAAGAGTTATTGGAAATTTATTATATTATATCCTCTTATAAAATAATATGATGTGTTCGAGTATTATGATACCATTGTTGTAATGCGTTATAATACCATTTTAATGAAAACATAATATACCTAAATGCATATAAATACCAATAAAGTGATTTTGCCACCATTATATTATACTATAACAGCTCTTCACATCATTTAAGTATACACAATACAATAAACAATAAGCATTCTACTTTAACTATATTTATAACTGCAATGACCACAATGTTGCTGTATTATATAAGCGGCTTATATTTGGCACTTTCTCGGGTTTTCGGAATCTACATTTTCAAAAACCAAAACCGATTTAAAGTTTATATACTTTTTTGTTGTTGTTAATCTGTCATCTGCTATACATATTTTCAGATCGCGTCTGTAATAAGCCGCGTATGGATAATGGATAGAATTTATCACAAGAAAGAGGTTTGAAATCGTACAACACGAACAAAAGCATACAATATTTATATAATATTATATAGGACGCGACACGGTCCGTAGGACTGACCAAGTGAACGCACTGCGCGTACCGTCCATTTTGTACCGTAGGCCGCCGTAGGAAGTGGCTCCAATAATGCGCGCCGCCCACACGCGCATACACACGTCATATCACTTATATAATATAATATACCTATATACACAATACGTGACACTCAAGTCACTCAAGTATGTTGTTGTATTTTGCATTATCAATTTTTCTATTATATAATCTATACAAATATATTTATATGTTGTATCGTTAAAATAATAATAGAATATTACGTAATTGATGAAAACTGGCTAATTTGATTTTTGATTGTAATACAAAGATCTCAAAACTACCAGAAAGTGCTGTTGTTTTTTTTTTTTCAATTAAATTCGATTTTATTCTATCGCATATTAATATTTACCTATTTACCTGCAGAACAACAATCGTGGTACGCAACAGGAACGTTTAAAAGTAAAAAAAAAAACAATTGATATTAAGATATTGGATTTGAAACAATGATAGCGATCTTAATAGAAAAATTCGATATCCATATAACGGAATAACAACAACAACAACACAACGTATTAGGTAATTATACTAACAAATTATTGTCATTGGAGGAACGGTGTTTCGGGTTTACGTCCCTAGGGACAATGATGTAATGCAGCTAACTGGGGCAAGTAATGCTAATGCAGTTTCCCCTAAGTGCACAATAACGCATTTAAAAAAAAAAAATTATGTAGTACGACGTTCTAGACTTTGACTCTAAAAGTTTAATACCAACAACATATATTATCATCTACCTATTATAAAACTCAGTTAAAAATAGAAGTAAATTAATTGTTTTGATTTATACCACTTGAATTCTCACTAAATATTTCACACATACAAATAGTGGCTGTAAACTTTCCATTTTTAAAAAATGATAACTTGACATTTAGATAAAACAGTGACTTCTATATTTATGTCAACTAAACGATTAAATCAAAGAATATTTATTTGTTCGTAAAAATATTTAGTTGAATAGTTTTACTACAATAATTATAAAGCTAAACGCATTAGGCATTATTTTAACTGATGTTAATTAAATATATTTTGGGGTGTTATTTTTTGAATTAGATTAAAAAATCCAAGTTACGATGGATTATTTAAATCGCTAAGTCGCACTAAGTCAGTTGAGAAATTATGACTAACCAGTTAAATAAAAAAAATATCAACACAATATCTTTTTAACTGGTCATGGGCCTTATGACCCACCTTTTCTTGTATATACTGGCCTATATAATATATAATATTTGTAATTAAATTTTATATACAATAACCATTATATTATTCATATAGTATATATATATATATATATACATTAAATACATATATAGGTAATGTTATCATGCGTACATTATATGATATATATGCAGTTATTTCAGTAATATAGGCGACTATATAATATGTTATCAAAACAATTACACATCACCAAATGTAAAACAGAATAAATCACTGTTTTTATCGTCATAATATTATTTTAGTGCGTATATCGTATATTACACCCATACAAAAAAATATGTTCGCACTCGACTCATAAAAACACAATATTGTGATTACGGTCCGGTAAAGTATAGTAAAATACATTATATTCAAAAAGCTGTTGACCCAAAAACAATCGTTTAACGGATTTGCTCGTTTGACAAACACTTCAAACGGAAACCAGCAACATCGGCACACCCTTGTGTTGTGGTTGTGATGAGTGATGATTGAAGTGTATTATCGTCAGTCACGAATTATTATAGCCATTCGCCAAGAATCGAAACAGTCCAACAGAAATCTCGTCATTTCGAACAGTGCCCAGCTGCAGCTATTCCCTACAATCTATTATTCTGCACGACCGATTGTCATAATTATTATGTATATAGTATACAATTAAAACTGTGATCAATAAAACGGTACCGTGAATTGACTGCAGACCTATATCTATAGTATTATAGTAATCATATAATAATATGTTAATATGCGTATTTCGATAGTTATGTAATCGCGTTTATTGTTTGAAGGTATATAAAACAATATCGAAAATTTAATTTACTCAACACCATTAAACTATACACACACACACACACACACACACACACACACATACATTTCTATTTGGTCACGACGAATTAGACAATATTACGATAGCGTAACCTGCAAAATCTCAATGATTTCCTCGAAACGTTTCTGTCAGATTTCCCAATTTCGTATAATATAATTATATATATATATATAATCGTGTCGCTTTTGAATATTTTAAAATTTTGCGTATTATTCACGGGAATAACAATAACGGACGTGTTTAAACAATATATATACATCGAAATGCCTCTTTAATATCACTGACAAGAGGTCGACTCTATATGAGGCGACGACGGCGGGAACAAACCAATTTTTATCTACCTATATATGCGTATACATAATATATTATAAAGTAGGTACCCGTGTTTTAATATATTCCGTGCGTGATCGCCATAACATTTAAAAAAAAAAAAAAAACAACGACAGTTGTTGTTTTGGGGCACGGAAAACACAGGAAGTCTCTATAAGTTGTGTGTGTGTGAGTTTTTTTCGGGTTTATATAATAAAAACCGGTGCTGCAATAGAGCGGCCTGGACACATCATCGCCAGCGCTGTCGGTCGGTCGGTCGTCGCGGTGCAGGCCCCGAAATTGCCCCCGGCCGACCGGACGTCGGCGGAAGTCGTAAAGGAAACGAAATTTCCATATTATCGGGACCCACAATCGGTTGGTCGGCGGCGGTATAGGGACACGTCCAAAATGCCGGTCATGATCGTAACGTTTATTTCGATATATATATATATGTAATACGGTGGTATAATATGTATTACGCGGTATACGTGTACTGCACCACCGTCTTATAAACCGTCTCACCCTCCTCCTCGTCTTCATCACTGTTCACCTTTCCTAGTCGGGAAAGACTACGACGTGTAATACGCGCTACGTCGAGTGATTTGGAATTCAAGACGTTTCACAGCCATTTTCAGAGAAATGATAGACTACTATAATAGGTATACAATATATAGCCACTATTTACACCGTGTACCTCTATATATATATATGAGACTAGTGACCTACAGAACGACACGTTCTTATGACATATATATATATATATAAGTACGCGGAGTCGCACCCAAACCGCATATTGTATACATATATAAGATGTTTCAGATTTATCTGAAAATCGGTTTACCTACTACTTACGTATAATAGGTACTGCAGTATAAACGCGTGATGCTAAGCCGTTTAAGCCGCATCACGAAATTATCGCAGTTTTCAACGAAAACGCTGCACGTATTTTTTTTTATGATGATATAATCTCTGTAGTGAATTACGACCGTCAAAAACAATAATATTCGATCTTGAAAGTAACGGATTTTTTGAGATTACAACTATTTCCGGAAAATGAACAGTATTAAGTAGCTTAAAATATAAAGTAAACTTAAAACGAAGCAGATATCTGCAGATCAACTCGCTGAATGGCCAAGCCCCGAACCAAACGACATCGTGTCGATTTCTCTCGGCAACTCAACCAACTCTAATCCATACCAAAACTCGGTCAATCAAGTTCGATAGACATCACAAATCATCACGTCCCATCAAATCACGATACGTGTGTACGGTTATAATTCCTTACGTTATTTCGTCGTCTATCTGACGCATGTCTATTATCTCGTGTAACTTAAACATTCTGTAATCTAATATCGTTACTATATTCGATTTGCGTTCACGTCCAATGGCCTTAAATGCTGCGGATTGTTTTTTTGTAATTAAAAAGAATGTAAATTCAGTTTAAAATAATTGTATAGACCAATTCCGGCAGCTCACCACATAATATCGGTTATATATATGTTCTCAGAATTCGGAGACTCAGGTACATTCGCGATCGAAATGTATAATATAAGACAAGATCGTTAATATATAATTTAATACCTATTTATTATTATGAGATCCGTCCATAACTCTATACAATATACATATACATTATCAACATTACTAAATTATTATTATTATTATTATTACTATTATATTGACTTAACAATTTATATTAACAAGATTATATTTATATTACCTGTGAAATTATATTTTTTGTCTTTCACATAGCCTGCAACGTTTATTACTCACATTATATGCAATTGCTGGTGCACTTGGTATAGTTTGTTTTTACTGTAACGAATTGTAATGATTATAGATCAACTCATAAGCCATCAAACATATTATTGTTGTGTGTGTGTGTGTTCCATGTAATATAGGTACACAAAATTGAAAAAATAACCTATTTGGGATATTGCTGCAATATTACAGAGCGCTATTACTTATTTCGTTTACGGAAAAACGTTTGATATTTCAATCTATCAGTTTTTATCTTTTATATTTTTAGTACTCGCGTGCACAGGATATCCGGTCACTGGAGTAGTTCCGCACCAAAAGCTCGCAATCAGGTAAACACAAAAAATAATAATAAAATAATCCCGATAGGGAAAATGACAAGGTTCCAGTCGAAAAAACAATAAAATGGGCAACAACTCTGGGTAACAACAATCAACTCTTAATATAATATATGGTATTATTTTTTCCCTGGAATTCCGTGTGGTGAAAATCGTAATTACGCTCCGTTACAGTTTCTTGCGTTTTGAAAACACCCAATTACAGCAGTGGATCTATTTATTTATTTATTATTTTTTTTTTTTTTGAAAACGCACTATAAAATAATAATAATAAGAAGAAAAATAAGAATGAAAAACTATTAAGGAAAACGATTACATTATGCTTACATAACGAAATGTGTTCAGCTCCTCCGTCGCCGTCGCTATAATATGTACGTACGGCGCATAATACGGACACACGAAATGGAAACATCGTAATATTCAAATTGCCGAAGTAGTGTACGACGACGAGTCTTGTGTATAATTCCACTAAATTTAAGAACAAAGCCTCATATTACACACAAAATATATAAGGCGACGTGATGAAAAACGAAAAAAAAACCTCTGAAAAGGAAGAAAAAACGAGAGAAAGAAATAAAATACGAAGAAGCGCTTTTGCGAAACGAAAAAAAAAATCTATTTCACTTCTCTCCGCCGCGCCCTCTGCAGCAGCGCTCTACTATACTCATTCCTCTCAGACTCCTTTTAGAAAGAAACAAGGTTTCGCCGCCCCTTTGCCCCTCCACCTACTCCCTCCCACCCCCGCAGCGACTGTTTCCATTTAGGTTTTAGATCTCTTCTTTCCATACTATACACCCTAATGTTATTTTGTTTTGTACGGTTGTTATCAATTTGCATAATCTACCCCACCGCGCTCACACACACACATCACAGCCAATGTTGCCACTGGCCCGTAGTCTACTTAGACTTTATGCGTGTAACGGGGACTTTCACCGTATACGGCCAACAAAACTTCTGAAAATCGAGTAGTTTTTTTTTTTTTTTGCAGCTCCCGTCTCGAAATATCAGAATTCAAAAACGTCTCGTGCAATATTCAAGAAAGTTTATATATATTATTATTTATTTTAATACACGATTCATATTACAACTCGCGCATTTCATTATCTCATTTTTTTGGCATTCCTCACTTTTTAAAAATGTATATTCGCACTTCCGAGTATAATATATTATGGTTATTCAAAAAGTTTGGTATATATGCAAACGTAAACTTTATTCTCGGACAAGGTATATAATGTATGGTAACGAAATTGTAAGTAAAAATATTCAAAAAAATTTAAAATTTTTGTATCAAAGAATTAAATATTTATTTAATTTGAAAAATATGTGATAATAGTTTTATAAATATTCGACGAGCGTATAACAATCTTACGCCTAATATATTGTCATTATTCCATTAATTTAAACACTCATCACGCGTTACTATATTGTAAGACTTGGGTAAGTAAAATAAAACTATCGACCTGAAGGAATTAACTGGTTTTGTAACCAAAAAAGATAAAAAGCGAAATTTATTATCCAGTCAATTCTTTAATGTGCCGAATTACCATTCGTAATTTTATTCAAAGATAATTGATAAACACGATCTAATAATATTATATTAGACTGTAATTTGTAGAAAAACAATAGTTATATAACTTATCAACTCTACGGTAACAGGTGTTATCCATATTTTCATTTTCTCCCGAGTATGTAAAAAATAATAATAGGATTAAAAAAAAAATTCTTACACCTCGCGCTCTTTAAAGCTTATAAACACAACATGTGTTATAATTTTCAAATTTAAAATAATGAAAAACAAATAAAAATCATCACTTATAATTGAATAATATCATTGATTGTATTAGTTAGGTTCTTATAATTATTAGCATAATCCATATTATTCATTCAATACGTTATAGTTATAATATACTTGAGAAATTACTAATTTATTAATTTATTGTACCTACCATTAAATCGTTAAAATAATAATATAAGTACCTATATATAAATATTATAGTTCAAGATCAATAAAATCAATATTATGCTATTATAAGTGCCTATCTATAAAGCCTGTATAACGTACAACTGCATTTCAGCCATATGATTTATTTGATTTAATAATATGGCTGCAGGTGTGTTTTAACGTATAATTTTTTTTTTTTTTTGGTTTAGGTCGTATTACCTACACGTAATATTTTCTTAATTTGGTAATTATTATTTTTGTTTGCATTTGCAATTAAATATACGATTTTAGGGGCCTATACCAAACGGTCGTTAATAGAAAAAAATATTTCATTTTTATTTATCAAATCATAAGTTAAAAAATCCTAAGCGTTTTTGCACATTTTTTGTATTTATATTTAATATATAAAATTAAATTCTCCAAGGATATTAAAAATAAAATAGCCTAGAGAAGCCCTTGCCCATCACAAAAAAAAACCGTCTATCCATATTAACCAACCTGCAAATTTATTATAAACAAGAGGTAGGTACTAGGTACCTATTGTTGATGGACGGTTTTCCCTCCTCAAGACAATCAATTCATCTTTGTATTACTATTATTATCCAATTTATTTTTAGTGTGCTTTGTGAATGATTATTAATTTTGGTTTTTTTTATTAAAAAAAAAAATTAAATTAAATTCATTACCTACCTAATATAATATAATGAATATTAATATGATCTACGACGTATATGCAGATATCGTTGTCTCAATGAACTAGAACTATGCAAGTCTCACATATTATATACTCGTACAGTGCACTACGTTTGATCACGATTTAAGGTAACAGTAAATATCTCATGTGGATAGCCATCATAAGCCATAACAATAATGTATTTAAATGAGGTTTTCGGGAGGTGATAGGTATAGTATCTAAATATATCATATTTTCAGATAAATTAAAAACTGTTTACAAAACTTACATTTTTTTTTTAAATGGAAACACTATTTATACATATATTATATGGTATCGTGATTACGTCCATAAAAAAGTAGGAATGTTTGACCAAGATTTTGATTTTGTCTTTCAATATTACAATAATTTATAACTTCTTCTTTTTCATTCTGCTGGCATTTATTACTCTTGAAGAGTTTTCGCCGCCATCACGATCTGTCTCTATTCTTCCCTGATATATGAACTATATTGTTCTCCACTCTCGTACTCCTATTTTCTTGAGATCTTCTTCCACTGTATCCAACCATCTTTCTAGGCCGTCCATCGGTGCCTCAATAATTTATAACTGTAATATTAAAATTGTGCGTCCTTATATTTGTACGTAATATAATATCTGTTTTATACATATTATTTATAATTATTGCGACGATCGTCATACATTGTGGACCTACGTAGCTGATATGGCCCGACGGTAACTATGGGACCGTTAAAACGTGTATCTAAATGACACGCTGTATATATAGGTATATATTATTGTATGGTATGTATTATAATTTACAATGTGTACACAATAAACTCTCATCGTGATGAAAAAAATCGCAATAATATGTTTTTTTTCCAGAAAACCGGGAAAATAAGGTTAAAAAAAAAGGTCACCGGAGGACGTCCATTTTGTATAATATTATTTATTTTTTTCGACCACAAAAACAGTCACGGATCAGACGTCTTGTCACGGCAAGGTGAATCGAGAGTATTGTTGTGTTATTGTTATTTTCTTCCTCCATGGACACCGATGCACCGTTCCGTGACGGGATTCCTTAATTACCCTTGCCCACTATATAGATAATTAGCAGGACGCCATAACTATATAATATAACACAACCACAAAACGCGGCGCGTGTATTACACAGATGTATATATATATATATACATTACATTATTGTTATATTATGTACTCGACGAGTTCGGAACGAGACAAAAAATAAACGTTAACGTATATAATATTTTTTATATCGTTGTTTTCGGTCGTCGCCATTATTGCTGTAACAAAAGGGGAATAACAATAATTAATTGAACGTGGTCCATTCATATATTATATTAACACACACGCGTACGATAGGGAGCACGGAAACAATAATGAAAATAATGATAATATGAGCGAAATTAAAGTCGACAACTAAAAACGGTTAAACTGTTGAATTTGAACAATAGACAGAAAAAACGCCGCGGTATAATTTAGTGTTAAAGTAATATTGTGTAAAGTCTGAAAGTCAAATTATTTATAGCCATAATATATTATAAACTATTTAGGTCCATTTTTACGAAGGTACACATCATACGCATAGGTCCATTTTTAAAAAGCATGCACAGTGCACACGTCCTCATGTTCTGTTTATAAAACGGATATTTTTTTGTTTTTATAACGTGTTGTTCAACAATAATTTTATCATAATTATATTAACATATTAAAATCAATATTATACTCATTTATGTAACGTATATTGAATTATATAATAATTATGTGCCTATCTACTGAAATTTAAATGTTTTAAAAAGAGTATTACCTAATAAATGATATAGGAAAATACTATAATTATTTAATTAACTAATGACTTATAAGTATATTATGTTACTTATACAAAAAATAAACATAGAGATAATGTAATATAGTAAATCGATAGTCGAAAAACTATCACCGTATATACTTAAAATGCTTATAAAAATAATATGATAAATTATGATCAATATCGACTTACATATTATTTATTTAGTTATTTGATTTTATTAAAAAGTACATACTACGATATTATACAAGTCCAGACTTCTTTTTCAGGTCATGCACCAGCAAGCTATACACATCACGGCCATAATAATAATGTGAAATTGGATAAGAACAGCCGAAAGAGATAAGGAGTACTGAAACCTCCCAGATTTTGAAAAAGTATCATCATTACCTCATCGTGAAAATAATAAATAATAATAAATGTTGATGTCACTTTTATGCATAAAATCTTGAATGGTATTGTCGACTGTCCCGAATTATTACAAAGAAATGGCCTTAAGGTAGGTTTCCTCTTTTAACTCCATATTTAACCCTCCTTTTGCAATACCTCATTCTAATAACAACTACTTTAAAAAAATATTTGGTGTGTCACCCACCAAAAACTTGCAATAAAATTCATAATTTAGATTATTTATTTTCGATTCCTGTCCTAAGCTATAAACATGTTTTTAAAATTCAAATATTAATATTTAATTTGTTCTCACATTTTTCATCTTGTCTTCATGTGTAATCTAACATGTGATATCACAATTTACTAATATTTCGTCAAATAAATTTATCAAGTCACACCTGTGCTCCTGTACGTGATAGTCACGACCCGTTGACACGCCTATCTATTTTTCACGGATAATTATTGTATATTATGGTGGTGTTAAAATGGTTATACGAATACTCGCTATCTTACCGGCAGCTTGAGTTATTTTTTTAACTAATAAAAATACATTTAAATATCCTTGGACCCTAAAACCGTCTTATCGTCATTATATTACATAAGCGTAGTAACATATTATAAAATAATATGTGTTAAAATCACAGTTAATTCGTACTTGCAGCTCTAAAGTTATCAAATTTTAACGATTAAAGCATAATAATATTGATATTGAATTTCAATACCGTTTTTATCTTTATACGCGGATATAGACTTATCAATGTTTTAAAGCGTAAAACTTAATCAATACTTAAGCCCTATAACTGATTATGTTTTTTAAAAAAACATTTTTTTTTTGTAACTCAAATATAACAAAGCTTCAACTTAACCGTCGTAATCGAATTCGACTGTAATTATTGCTCAAGCGATAATAGTGTACGTTATTTAATTATGATTATATAATATTTTTACGCGGAGATATGTACGGTGCATTAAGACAATAACGGTGCACGTAGTACTCTTTTTCGTGGAGTCGGAGAGTCACTATATTATTTAATAATTAATATATTGTAGCCAAGGTGTAACTATATATAGGCACACCTAGTTGGGTGCGTAAATTAAATCTCCTTATACTTTAATTTATAATGTTTATAATACTACAACTTCAGGTCAGATAGTCGGAAAACAACTATTTATGAGTATAATATCAATTATTATTCAGAACGTATTGACAGGAACCTAACAGTTTTTGTCATAAAACGCACGTATTATACGGAATTATATTTATATATATATCACAGTCGGAATGGGGTACGAAACGGTTTTCAGATCATTAAACAAGAACACGCAAAGTGTAATGGTTTTTGTGCTGGACGACAAAGATGACACAGGAATAACCTGTCACCGTATAGTATAATCTATATATAATACATATATTTTTATCGCAATAATACGTACGCCTGCAATGATTTCGCGATAAAGTAAAAAAAAACTTTTCTCAGGGTATAGACTTTCAGCGTTCCACGCGATTTAAGTCAAAATTGAAAATACACATATCTTGCGCGTTCTTCCTTCCTCTTATCCCTATTTCTCTCTTATTCACTTTACGCGAAATAATAGATACGGCCAACGGGATGACTTCGATCGATCAATACAATATAATATATATATACATAAATATATAACACTTTACTGCAGTATGGAAACAAATGTGCTAGCAATAACCGTTTCCTATTTTTTCTTCTTTGTTACAGTCGCCATTATTCTCGCAAAACGAACAAATTTTAACAGCATTGTTGATGAATGTAGTATTATACACTTATGTGCCTACTACTTTTCAAGATCAATTGCAATTCGCACTCATCAATATATTTTGTTTAATATATTAATAATTATTATTGTTGTACGCTAATTCTACTTAATATATTAGGTACATCAAAGTAATATAATATAGCTAGTATTGTAATATAATAAATAGGTATATAATATATATAATAGTATATAATTTGTCTATTTGTCTGAATCTTTGGTCTCGTGTTAAACGGATAAACTATCATGACGTTAATTACTCTGGTAGTTTTTATTATATACAGAACTGTTTGCCGATCACCAAACTCCTACCATCTACTACGTTTAATCTACAAATTTTCTAAAATCTTAAAATATTTCCGTTTTGTTCTGAATATTTTATGAAAGGTTCAAAAATCATTTTTCTGCAGCAGGCTCTTTTTAAATTTAAATAATATTTATCACGTCCTATATGTATATATTATATATATACGTACATATAAGACGCCAACGCAACCCCGGCGATGCTGCAAACTTTAATGCAATCTCTAAACGAGCTATCAAAATACCCGAACAACAAAAGTCTTACCAACAACCTACCCTCACCAACTCTCAGTCTCTCAAATATATATATTATATACATATATATATGACGGCGGTGTATATAAACTCTGCAAAGCCACATCATGAACCTAAAACCCCATCACCATAATATATTATTATAACGATGACCCCCTCTGCGTGGATTACTAATGTTGTCCCACTGTTGCGATCCCGTGAAGTATATGTAGAGTGTTTATACTTATATGGTTATTGAAAAGCAAAAAAAAAAAAAAAAACATAATAATATAATATAAACTCTCGTACATACAACACACTTGCAGCACCGCGATGTGTGCGCAAGTATATTATATTTCATACATTCGGTTCCTGACACGTACTCTGGATATCCGTGTTGCCAAATCTGTTGATTATCATTCCGAGCACATCTCTGCATACATTAAGATATAATTTAACTAAATAATGTGTGCAACCACGGTTGTCGGGTACGGCGAGGGCGGGCATATATAATTAAAACAGTTTTAAACAATCGTTTATATAGAAAATATATTTAAATTTTAATTGCTATTTAATTATTATTTTTGTCTTGAAAAATAAGTATATTTATAGCTAAATATAATATAACTTACTATTATATTGATTAACGACGACACTTATAAGTTTTAACCATACTTAGGTATTCTAGACAGTCCTATATGCTTGTGTAATATGAAAAAGAATTGAAATAGGTATAAAATATACGATAATAATGTAAAAATAAAAATAAATAAATGTTTAAAAAGTTATTCAGTCAACATTATGAATACTAATCAGAAGCAATTCGTATGTTACCTATAAACAACCAAAGGTAGGTATGTCAACCTGGTATCAATTTGATAATTGTAATCCATTGTAAACCTTCCATTACTAAACTATATATTATGTAGATAATATAGGTTTTTTATAAATAGGTGGGCGTTTATCAACGATGACGGAGTTATTACCGTTATCTACATATGTGTAAATACATTTAAAAAAAAATTGGTATAGCTTACAATCATAGATAATACATAATGGATAGGCCCTGTGTATACTAGTTACATAGCGGGCATCGTTCCCGAATAAAGAAGAGAGACAGCAATATAAAAAACGTATCTTCTATCCTACTCAGCAAAAAAGTTATCTTTTCGTCCATGGTTTGTGTGTTTTGCCATGCGTGTTATAGCACAGAACACTGATAAATGATAACCGATATTCTATATCACTTGCATTGTGGGATTTGAATCGTGAGTTTAACGTTGACTTAAGAGGACGCTACAACCGCATGTGTTGTCTCCGTCTTACAAGTGCGTAATATTGCAAAAACTGTTTCGCGCGGGAAAGAACCGAGAAAGATACAGTTATAACTAAGAAAAGAAATTTTCACCACATAATAAGGAGAACATTTACTGTGCAACGTTTTTTTCAATTTTTCGATATCACAAATAGAAAAAAAGTTCTTATTGTTTCAAAATTCATTATTTTTGCGTTTTTCAAAATCGAATAACTTTTTTTCAGTTCTAATATCAAAAAAATAAAAACAACGTTGCACAGTCGAAATTCCCTTTTATCTGTGGTGAGAATTTCGTTTCTTAGTTATGACTGTAACCTTCTCGGTTCTTTATTCCCGCGCGAAACAGTTTTTGCAATGTTACGTACTTGTAAGACGGAAACAACACATCATGCGGGTGTAGCGTCCTCTTAAGTCTAATTATTGTTATACGTTTTCTTTTGTTACTTAAAGTGTTAATTATTGAAGTTTAACTTTCGTTAATAACCAGTCCATCGATTTAATAGTATTTTAGTTAATAATTAGTAATTACCTATATATATATTTATGATTTAATTTTTAAAACAATTGTATCAATGTGCAAGAACTTAAATATATTTCATATACCTATAAGTTTTACATATTAATAAATAATACATAGATTTTTTATATACATAAAATAGCAATAAATAATTAATAGAAAATACAGTTAAATGTTTAAAAACATTAAAATAATACAAAATGTTTCATTTTTATTATTTGCCTGACTTTAAATAGGCATTTAGTCAAAATGCCTAGTCATTTTATTAAATTACTAGGCATTTGGCTAAGTGTCTATGCGGATAGTGAAATTGCACAAAAATTAAATTCTTTGACTATATGCCTAGGCATTTAATAAAATGCCTGTTTTGACTATATGTCTACGACATATTCACTTCTCTTATAAAAAATTCAAATTTCAATTAATTTTCATGGAAGGAAATTTTTGAAATATCATGGAGTGCAAACTCTTTTGCTGAGTGAGACAGAAAATCGAAGAACGTCTAATAACCGCAATATGGCCTATCCATTATGTATTATCTATGCTTACTAGTTACTATAGCTTAAATAGCATATAATTGATACACACGCCGAGGTACTTACAATGAAATTATAGGCACCAATAATGATAATATAATATAGGAAAAGTTTAGTCTTATAATATATGAATTTTGACTTTAGACTTTTAGAGTATATAATAATATGTATTGTGGTATGAAGTGTTGAAAATATAATGTTTGCAGAACTCGTTTAAAATTCTTGGTTAAGTGAAAGAAATAATGAAAAAAACGTAAGAAAAATGAAAGCAAAAAAATAGTATTACCTACTGCATTAGTATAATTATGTAACATTCATCATTATATACAACGACATAATTATTGTCAGTGAAAAAACTGTTCGGGCTTTCGTACATAGGTTTACAATACACACAAGTACACATCTATATATAGGTAATAACCTGAAAATTGCTTTTGTACACGGAAAACAGAATGTCGTGACTACGGAAAAACAAAAAAATAAATAATATTCTCAAAATCAATAAATGTCTAAAAACATAAAATATTTCCTTCACAGTGAGTGAATGCATTTTTATATAATTGTTTTGGAGTCTTTTGGTTAGGTTATCAAAATAATTAAAATACCCACGAAAAACATATAGCTATATTTAACATTGTATTTTATTTAAGTAGCTTTTCGAAGGAATAACGAACATTAATAGTATTTAATACCTAGTAATATTTTTAACAATGTTTCCGTAACATGATTTACATTTTATTTTGGGTACTTAAAAAAAAAAAAAAACAATATGGAGTAAATGATTAATAAAACACATAAACTTTGAAAATTCAAAATAATTTAGATATCAGCAAAGAGTGCAGTACTGTATAGAAGTGTACAAAAATATTATTTTGTTCATTGCTATGATATTTGTAGTATTTATAGATTATGAGTACCTATATCAAATTATTGTGTAAATGAATAATAATCAACCTAATTTTATTTTATGAACTTTGAACAGTAAGTATTTTAATTTTGAACTGAAAAATATATTGAAACCACACAGTATAAAAATAATCTAAAAAACAAACATAATATTTTACAAATAGTACCTTTGAAAATAGTTTTGCCTGTGATTTTTATTTATGATAAATCCACAATCTGCACAAACTATCAAAACTTATTATATATATATATATATAGGTAAAAAATTGTTGCTAAATAATGTAACTGTGTTAGTAAAACCACAAGTGTATACTTATATATGTATCACAGAGTTGTATTTTTTTATACCAAGCCGATCGTATAATATTCAAGTTGCAAATAATTTAGAATGCATTACATAACAATAAATGTATGAAACATTTTCGAGGATTTTCGAGATACAAATTGTACACGGAAATCTTGACTAAAATATTGGTTATATACAATTTACCAAAATGTCTGTCAATTTGAGTAAATATTTTTACATATTATAAGACTATATACCTATCTCTCTCTCTTTCTACCACGGTATAATTAACAAGCTAATAGACTACATGCACCTATGTTTGTGTATCATATTATAACATAAATATACAAATTTGTAATTATTGAGGTCTCTCTTTAGGAAATATAAACATCTACTATGTAAAATATATATTACCTACTGGCAAATTATAAAATACAAAACTATACACAAATTAATTCAGATTCTATCATAATATCAAATCCGTTCGTACCTAACGTGCCGAACTACAGCGTGATATATTATTGTATATATATAGTGACGAATACTATCGGTTTACACGATTCGCTTTAACTTTTCAAAAGTTTTAAACAATACGTTTTTTTTTTTTTTTTAATTACAAAGGTTTGCATGGCTTTTGGAAGCAACAGCTTGCGAAATGTTCTTGTGTATATACACATAAATATATATAATACACAACTAATATTGTCACGGGCCCGTGGAATTGAATTAAAACCGTCG
This sequence comes from Diuraphis noxia, assembly GCF_037042655.1. Taxonomy (NCBI): domain Eukaryota; kingdom Metazoa; phylum Arthropoda; class Insecta; order Hemiptera; family Aphididae; genus Diuraphis; species Diuraphis noxia. Next base: position 5,768,817 of record NW_028301715.1, on the reverse strand, counting down.
AAAAGCAGTCTAACCGTTTATAATTTATTCCGTAACACACAGCGCCGGATACATTCTGCCGTTTTCTTCATACATATTCATGCGGGCTCGGAGGAAACAGGTGAAGGTCCCACACACCGCCCAGGCCACATGGCGCACACGACACCCGGCAACAGCGACAGCCGCAGTGGCAACTGAAACGGTTCCGCCGCAGAACGTTTGTGGATAAGCTGTTGTGTGTGGGGGGGAGGGGGTGAGGAGAGGCTATGCCACTGCGAGTTAATAAGAAGACAATATTATATTATTATAATACCTAGTCGTATTATATTGTTTTACCGTCCTATATAGGTTGTAAAATGTTATCGAAATCTGAGAAAAGGTTCCTTTTGCACCTAAATGGGCTCGTATTATACCTATATTATCATGTAACGCGGTCATTTTCCTGCAAAAACAGCAATGCCGTATAATATATGAAAAAAATAAACGGAAAATGCGTTTTATTCGTTATCCTGCAACAAGAAATCTAATGAAAATATTGCAGTAATAATATGTATTATGTGGTTGATGGGTTAATAATAAGGCAATAAACTGCAGTAGGAGTAATCAGGGTCCGGGGATGATAAGAAAGAATCTAAGATAAAGTATGACCAAAGAGAAGAGCCGTTTATTTTTTATTTGCGGTTTTTGGCATTAATATCGAAAATCAATTTATGATAACTTAATTAGATATTTAGATTGATGTTGTTTTAAAAATATTGGTTAGCTTTTGCTACTGCCTAAAATAGGTATAAAAGTAAATGCAATCATGTATAATATAATTAATATATGATTACCAATAATAAACCAATAATTTATGTTATTTTACCTCATTTGGAAATCAACAAAACCAAAACTAATGGATAATAATTTGAGAATCACGCTGAACATTAAGCTATTATAGGAACTGCCGTATTTTCAACTCAAAACCAACCTTGTCAGAAACTAACCTTTAAATGTGCATGAAATTTACTCAAATTATTGCTGAATTCACAACCGTTGTCTATCTTTATATATGACCATGTAGATACCTCTTATTCTAATATAACCTATACATCAACAGTAGATAAAGTTTTTTTTTTTTATTGAAAAATTATGATTTCTATTACTTATATATATAAACACAAAATCGATGAAAAAATACAATACAAACACAATACAAAAAATGTATGAACTGCAATAGGCTATATAGGTAGTAGGTAAATTAGATTAATTTCGGATTATGTGTATTATGCTGTATCGCTGTATAAAGTGTAAGGAATATCAGATGTAAAAAAAAAGGAAAAACGTCCAACGTAATTTTGGATAAACACACAAAGTCGCATATATTCTAGATCAGCAGGATGAAAAGACACACATCACGATTCACGAACACACACCGGATACTAAGAGTCTATAAGAACATACATTATGTATGTGTCCGGTATATAGAAATACGTACCTATATAGGTACTCGGAAATGACAACGGTATAGTGAATTGAGTGGGAAGATAGGTGACAAAAATAAGAGTACTTTAGGTACTTTTCAGTTTTTCCCATGTAAATCCAATCTAGATAGCTTTCCCTTACCATCCTGTCCGGCACACACAGGTATACCTTCACAAAAGTTCTATAGAAATGTATCCACGTCTAAACCGATTTCGCGGAAAACTTTTATAAATAGGTTGATACTTAATATGTATATACTCGTTGGATATAGTTACATGCAGTTTTTACTTTGAAAAATAAATTCGAAAACGAAACGACGACAGAGTAGTTTCTAAATATTCCAAGCGATATTCTCTTATTTATATACCTGCAGTGACGTTGACAACGCCGTCAATACTTTTGTCATTAAAGTTTCATCGTTTCAAATTTACAAGTACCTATATACTATTAATAAACAACAAACTATTCGTTTCATACAGGACTGTATATTTATTATAATTCGTGTGTGTGTGTGTGTGTGTGTGTGTGTGTGTGTGTGTGTGTGTGTGTGTGTGTGTGTGTGTGTGTGTGTGTGTGTGTGTGTGTGTGTGTGTGTGTGTGTGTGTGTGTGTGTGTGTGTGTGTGTGTGTGTGTGTGTGTGTGTGTGTGTGTGTGTGTGTGTGTGTGTGTGTGTGTGTGTGTGTGTGTGTGTGTGTGTGTGTGTGTGTGTGTGTGTGTGTGTGTGTGTGTGTGTGTGTGTGTGTGTGTGTGTGTGTGACGTGTATACTGCAACCGTCAACCATGTGAAAATATCTCACCACAATAATTGTAAGCTTTATAAGCTTTAATATTTATATTTTAATTAAAATCGTAGGTATATTAAAATTCCATATCGATTTAAAATGTGTTTAAAAAAACGATTAACAGTTGTAATATTACCTATATGTTTCGGTTCACAAATCAGAAAAAAAATTTGTATGTACATACGTAATAAAACGTGGAGACTTTTCAAAAAATAAAAATGAAAATCCCAGGTACTGCTTTATACCGGCACTATCTTGCACTTATGTTTGGCTCACATAATTTTAATGTAAAAGAATAGTTATAATGGAAAATTCAATACGACAAAAAGTCGTGCAAGCGATCAATATTATTGCGACAGATATATACACGAACACAACAATCCATTGTATACAATAGTCGACAAAAGAACATTTTTGATTTCCTGAACTGTTGTATAAAACCAGAACTACTTTAATATTATAGGTATAGGTGCACATATATAGGTGTATTATATTGTGTACGCGCGCAAGACTTTTCCTGCTCGGCCATTTCCTTTTGCCCCCGTCATCGCAAGTCATTCGCATACGTATACAATACGAATTCCGTAATAATTACCACCGTCTGAAAATGATTAACGACATAAAGGTCGCGCGCTATATCGAGATAACCATCATCGTGTTTTTATTATTATTATTTGTTGTTCATCATATAAGAACTCTCACACCACGTCTGTGGCGTGGAAATTTATATTATACGCACAGTTTCTGTCGAAATAGAATAAAAATTACTCAAGGCCGATTCGTTTTTCCAGATTCGAATATAATACAAACACACGTTTTTCGTTCCCATAGCCCAAGACAGATTATGGCTGTCAAAACGCGCGTGTTAATTACTATTACCTACAATTACAGTACCTACTCTATTACATACACTTTTCCTGCAAGGGGGTTCGATTAAAACGTAATTATTTAGTCTGTGTGATGGTTGGCTGCAACATAATTTATACATTATATTATATATATATATTGAGTTCAAACTTTAAATATATATATACATTATACATATAGAACCTAAGTACGCGGTATAAAAAAAAAGGCCAAAATAAAATTAATTAGGTGCCAAGCATACACCTGCCCTGAGCCCTGACCATTCGCGTACCATTTCCCATGCGATACGTATTTTTCCACCTTCAGTTCTCAAGTACTTTATAATTTGTGGTATAAGGTTGTAATTTTAAATTTTTACTTCGTTTCTGTATAATTTACCGTAACCGTAAGTACCTAAATAGTAAATAGGTATAGTAGGTGAAAATTTTTTTTTATAGAAAGTATTATTTTACGGTAAACTTTTGTAGACAAATTTGTATTGATGGTGTATACCTTAATCAAAAAAAATATATAGCATTGTATCGTTGCCGCATTTAAATTTTATCATATAGACATTTTATAAAAAAAAAAAGCAAACTATTCTGCAGTGAACTGTAGATAGATAAATGTATAATATATTATACTATACTTTTTAGATTATTTGAGTGTATTTTATTCTGATACCTACTATCTTATACAGTATTATATAAACTCTAAATATAGGTAAAAAAAGCGGGTAAGTCGTGGATGTCGCTCTGCTGTACAGTAAGTTACAAGTGAGTTACCGTAATGGATGGAATTAAATTTGAATCCAATGATATATAATTGCACACGAAAACGATTCTGAGCGGAGACGGTTTATCTGTCTAATATATATTATACAGATTATTAAAAATTTTCAAATCTTAGATTTAAAAAGAACAATTTTTACCAATTTCAAGCTTAAAATAATTTGCGAATTCTCGTGATTTTTACGTATGTTGTCAAAATTCAAACTTTGAATGCTTGTAAGAAAAAATTGTGACCATGTATTTCTTTTATTTTTCAACTGCTATTGTAAAAATATGTTAAGAGCCTTGTATTACATATTCAAATCTTAAATTTAAAAAGAAAAACTTCTTTTATGAATTTCTATCTAAGATAATTTAAACATCGCCGTAATTTTTACGTATTTAGTCAAAATTTGAACTTTAAATGCTTATAAAAAAATTACCTCTTTAAAGTACCTCAGTGCTCAAGAACATTACCTTTCAAAAAATATGCTACACTTGATACTTTTGATCAAGTTTAGAGGGAGAAAAAGTGTTTACAGAATAAAAATAAATAAACATCATTGTAAAACCAATACATTCCTCGCTCCGTTCAGAATCTAAAATGACTTGAAGTTAAAATTTTACTTTAGAAACATGCACAATGCACTTAACAGATTCAAAATATCATATACTTAATGTCAATTTGATTTTATTATTATTTTATAATCTGATTTTACGTAATAATAGCAAATGAAAATAAAATGTATATTTTATAGATTAAAATCTGGAACCAAACACTTGAGCATAAAACCAATGCAAAGTGTGTATAATATATTTGAACAATAATATTATACCCATGGTGCATACTAAATAAACCATGCGGTGGTATATACAGTATCATTTTAATAATAGTTGTTTTGGAAAATTTAAGAGAGAAATTATACGTATATTAAAAAATAATTATTTATTTATAGTAGATAAACTGTACCTATATCAAAAAATGTATTACAATAAACAATAATGAAATACATTTTAAACATTTTAAAATATATAATGTTCTTAAATTTTTCTTGACGGTTATTAAAACGAATATCATTATTTATTATTCATTGCAATGCGCGTCACATTATGTTTTTTTAAATAAAATACACCAATTTATAATAGCTCAGCCGAGATTACATTTTTTTGGTTGTTTTTATAGGTTTAAAAACTGTTTTTACAGAGTTGATTTGTTTTTAAATCTATAAAATCGTTTTATTATTATTATTATTTTAACAAAGTATAGTTCATGTCTTTATATTAAATACTAGCAATCTTTAAAACAAGTCTGTATATATAAGTACCTAAATACCAACTCGATTTCCAGGTTTATATTAATTATATGCATAAAATCTATCGAACAGAAATCGAGCTCACACTCTCCCACTTTTCTGTTATATATATACGTGTGTTTATTTAATAATCGGATGAAGGCGATACGTGGGAAAATTAACACCGTTTTCTCTCTATATATAATTCATGTAAGCGGGCGTATTTGCATACACACGAGTCTCGATAACACCCCCGGATGCCAGATTTGCAGCTCACACCGACACTCGCACTAGTATATGCACTTCAAGCGAAGGACTCACAAGCGCATTAAATAAAATACAATAAAAAAAAAAAAGTCGTTATAATAATAACACTATAATCGGGACCGGCTACATCGGACCAGGATCAAGATTTAAAGACTCTGAATTCGTCATTATTGTGATATTATTTAAAATACTAAATTTCAACTACTATATTATTTAACTATAAATTCATTAAATTTATTAAAGATTAAACTGGAGTTATATCATTATATTTTATTATATATTATAGTTTCTATAACTATATTAATATCATATAATATGAACATTTTAAGCGGTGAGGCTACTATGGTCTTTGGTTTAAAAACAATGCACGTGTATTAAAATGTTAATAATAATATATTTTTACTATACATTTGTACTTATTACTGCAAGTACAATTACTTTTATATCCGTTAAAAGATGACAAGGGCGGCCGGTGTGACGTGGGTCTCCATTTCCGTCATTACACACTGACCTCTGTAGTATGGAACAATAACATAATAGATTATATATAGCGAATCCATTTGCATTAATTAAAAAAAAAAAAAACACCGACAAACCCTCTTTGGAGAAATGTGTATAATTATTGCCTGCCCTAAGTGGCCAGATAATAAAATGTATATAGTGGATTATTAGTGGAGATAGTCACTACTACCGTATACATTTATACTTTTATTGTGTTATTTTCGAGCAGTTGACATAACGCATAAAATGAAGTTTATTTTTTATTTTATTTTTTGGGCAGTGTGAGGGGGATATGCATTAAGTTAAAATGTAGTTACTAAAACCGTGAAAAATGTATATAATAAACAAAACGATTTCATTGTTAATTTTACACGTGCATTTATAATAATAAATGTATTTAATACCTTTGTGTACATATTTACAACCATATATGTTCGTTCCAAATAACATAAAACAAAACTTTTATATTAAATAATGAAGACTATATATTATATAAAAACTAAAAAGACTTCCACGAAATGCTAAAGGTACTAGATAATACAATATTATCTACCTAGCATGTAGGTAAGTTATACTAACGCAGGTATAAAAGTGGTAAAAAATATAATTGCTCAATTAAATTGCATGTTTTTTGATTTTAATGAAGTTTTTTTTAGAACTCTAGCAAACAATACAATTATTATTTGTAAATATATTAATTATTATATATATTTTAAATTTTTATTAGATATAAACAATCTGTAAAATTAGCACAATAAAATCATATGATAAGAGTATAGGGAAAAAACAAAGCAAAAATAAAATACATAATGTGAAAGGTATGATTAAGCAGCAATACATTACTGACTCTTGACTACTGATTAATTAGTTTTTATTTATTTAATATAAAACTAAAAATCTACCACATTAATAAATTATATTTATAAATTATAATCTATATATATAATGCTATTATAATAATTGAATTCAAGTGAATCTAACACAACTTTTTAGAACTCGTTTTATGATTATTTAACAAACTATTCACATCATACATATTTGTACATTGATACTCGAACAATATTATATAAATTATAAAAATAATAATTGAATTCTTATTAGGTATATAAATTAGTATTTAGATTTACTATTTAATTATTTAACTATTATAGAATTATTCAGCTATATATAAAAATATGTCTATTAGAAAATTGTAAATAAAACTGTGTATTTTTATTTTTAATCATCTTAAATACAATACAAGTTTTCTTCAAAAATAATTTAGAAAGGTAAATGAACTAACCCAGACTTATAACTTATAAATATAAAATAACTTTTTAAAAGCTTATAAAGTCTTCTGATATAACGCTATGAAATTTTTATAGAACTGTAGAGTAATAGGTAATTAAATAAATTAACTACATATTATATAATACCTTCTATGTATTATGGTATTTGTATTTGAAATCGTTCAATGATTTCGAGTTTCAATATACTGTTATTACTTTTTATTTTTGATAAACACACATGATGTATAAACAGGCAGACCACCCATTGGACGAAATTAAAAAATAAACAGCAAGAGGCTCTAAGAAGTTATTCCGTTTGTTTTCTAGTACACAAACATATCATGGCCACAACTACCGCCCTTTTTGCTATTTTAACCCCATAAAACGTCAACCAGATACTTGGAAAAGTTCGGTTGTGTTTGTCATACAGACAGTTTATCATGCGGAAAGAAACGTGAAGTAGAAGCTTTCACCGCACTCTGTTTATGTGCATATATGTGTGTGTGCGTATATAGGTTCTTTTTTTTTTTGAAATATGGTCCGTAGAGCTCATTGAGCGAAGTCATCAGTATCCATAAGTTAGCAGTTCCCCTACACCGAGCGCCTTTTCGTTGAAACTAATGTTTTATGGATGGACTTTTGGCAGTGAAAGAAGGAGAGAGAGAACGATAAAGAGAGAGATGAGAGAAAAATAACCGTAAACACAGCCACATAGTCACACTCACACACATACACATTTATATACTATATATACAGGTGCTTTCGGTCAGAAGGTTTTCTCTGTTCATTAAACGACATTTTATACCGACCGTGTGTATGTTGTGGAAATGAAAGACGAAGAGAGTGTACAGAGGGGAGGGGAAAAAATGGCGAACAAAAATAAGGGAGTGTATCTTATCGTATATATTTTCTATCTTATCGACGAACTATATAGGAACACAAGTGGGCGATAATAAAAATGATTGAAGACTCAATTTTCGGATTTAACACTTCCCATTATTTTGGCCAAAGTTTTTATTTATTATTTTTTTCCGCATAGTCTTTTGAAGGACGACACTGCCACAAACATTGAAATGGTAAACACACAAACACTAACATATAAGTAACTATATTTCTGCTAGGAGCTTTATAAATTTATAACTGCTTAGTGTATAATCTATTAATCTGTAATATTCCAAGTCTAATGGAAACACGCAATTAATATTGAAGTAACGATGATCATTATTATTATTATATATTGGATCATTATATTTTTAGCCAGCTTACAAAGAAAACATTTCTACGTGTAATTTAAATTTAAAATAAACTAGGAACATCGTGTCCTCGTCTATAATATATATTATAATATTGGAAATTTCAGATTGACCTTTGGAAAATTAGTTGTAACAAGTATAATATAGTGAAACGAATATTGAAATGCACATTGAAATATCACAAGTTACAACACATCAAGATACTCGAACTAAAATGATACGTGTTGTCACTTGTCTCCATCTTGTATAAAAGAATAATACTAATAATAGGTACCTATTATGCTGCAGTGTTGTAAATTTAATCTACGTTGGTAAGTGTTGTATATGTCGTAGGCATATAGTCAAATCAGGCATTTTATTGAATGCCTAGGCATATAAGTCAAAGAGTTTAATGTTTATGCAATTTCACTATCCGCCTAGACATTTATAGTTAAATGACTAGCCATTTGACTAAATGCCTATTTCATGCCAGGCAAATAATAAAAAAACATTTTCTATTATTTTAAAAATTTAAATATATTTTCTATCAGTTATTTATTGATATTTTACATATAAAAAAATTTGTATATTATTTATTAATATGAAAAACACGTAGGTATAATATGAAATAATATGTTTAATTTTGTGTTAATTATTATTTAGTATTGTTTTAAAAATGAAATCATAAATATATTCAGGTAATAAATAATTAGATGTGATAGACGTAAATGATAGTACGAGTATATTGTATAGCCTATATAGTCAGTATAGTCTATATAGTACGAGTAGTGAGTACTTACTATACTTATATATTCTTATTAAATAAAAATAAAAGTTCCATTGGTTTTTACCTTGGAAAATTAACGTAGGTACTAGGTTGTATGAGAACCTTATCTATATTGAGTATCGTGGGACAAATTATAATCTTATCGATTATAACGACAAAAATATGGCGTTATGGAAAAAAATACAGAACATGCGATTGAATTGTACAATAATTTAGTTTAGTACGTCTATTACGTTTAAATAAATAACTGATAGTAAATATATTTAAATATATTAAAATAATACAAAATGTTTTTTTATTATTTGCCTGGCATGAAATAGGCATTTAGTCAAATGACTAGGCATTTAATAAAATGCCTGATTTGGCTATATGTCTACGACATATATACCTTTATAATCATAATGCATTGACTAATTAATTATTATATCAAACTTAAAGGTAAGTATTTAAAGCAAATAATCTGCATTCATATAATTGGCATATAAATATTATATATTTTACATTATTGCTATTATTTGTTTTTACAGTATTCAAATTTTTTAGCGAACTATGAGCATTTTAAAACTGCAATATTTTGCATAGTACTCATAATTTACTTAATGATTACTTAACAATTAAAATATCGTAAAATACTATTGTACAAAAACCGCAATAAATGTATGTTGTATAATATACTAAAACGTTAATGTATTACCAATTGAAAATGTTTTTACCGACAAAATTGTTCTTATAATCAAGTTTACAAATTTGCGATCTTCAAATTTTCCAACATTTTTATGTTCAGTTACGAGAAATAAAAATATATATATATATACCATAAATACAACGCAATTTATATAAATATACACATTTTGAACCATACCTACCTTATAATAATAATAAAAAAAAATGGTAATAAACTAATAAAGGTAAACATATTATGATATAGCAAACGACCCTCCCATATGTGAATTATGCGGTTTATAGATTACACAACCATACACATCCTAACCGAATGTCAAGGTTTCGAAGACTCAAGAAATAATCACATTCTAGTTTACCACATAAGTACCGCCACAACTAAGAAAGGCACTTCAATCCGATCTCCTATCCAACATTAATACCATTAACTTCCTAAAGGAAACTGAAATCTAAATTATATATTATTCATACAACATGATTTAATTCCAGCTCATGTTAATTTAAACAGAATGTCAATATTGTTAATATAATGTAAACTAATCGCCTAGTAGCCGACTTTATTGAGATTAATAAAAAAAAGTGGGTAAGTGGATGTCGCTCTGCTGTACATTAGGGGGTGGGGTGGACCTCTGAATAGGGTAGGTTAAATTTGAATACATAGATAGGTATCATATAAGGCATGGTTAATCAATTTTTCCAAAAACATTGCATGTAGTTATCATAATTCATAATACCTTATATTATCATAGATATATTATGTACATATACCTGGTTTGAGGATAAGTCGTTATTATTACGCCATTTCATAAAAATTTAAAACTGAAACTCACAAAACATTTTTCCTATAATGACGCTTCAAATTTTCTCTATAGCTATATGAAGCAAAACTTATGGAAAACTTAGTGTTGAATTTTATAACCTTAAATATAAATACAAACAATATTATGAATTTTAAACTACACAATAATTCGCAAATATTCATGGTTTTGACGAATTTTTGTCAATATTTGAAATTCAAATGCTAATAAAAATTTAATTTGAATTTCCGAGGGACATTTTTTTTTGTGATAAAGATTGACAAATTCGTAAGGAATCTTGTATTAAATTTTAAAATCTTAGATTAAAAAAGAAAATTTTTCATGAAATTCTAGCTTAAAACAACAATTTGCGAATTTTTGTGATGTTTACGTATTTTGTCAAAATTCAAAATTTGAATGCTTTTAAAAAAAAATTGTGACTATGAATTTATTTTATTTTTCAACTGCTATTGTAACAATATGTTAAGAGCCTTGTATTAAATTTTCAAGATTTTCTACTCAATAAATAAATTTTTATCGATTTTAATTTTTAAAAAACTAATCATGATCGAAAAT